>NC_092353.1:56482520-56730498 GCF_963676685.1 Mytilus edulis | reverse complement strand
TATGTTATACATGTGAAATGAAATAAATTTATATAAAAACAAGAATGTGTCCAAAGTACACGGATGCCCCACTTGCACTATCATTTTCCATGTTCCATGGACCGTGAAATTGGGTCAAAAGTCTAATTTGGCTTTAAAATTAGAAAGATCATATCATAAGCAGCAAGTGTACCAAGTTTCAAGTTGATTGGACTTCAGCTTCATCAAAAACTACCATGACCAAAAACTTTAACCTGCGGACGAAGGAACGAACGGACAGACGGACAAACGGACAAACGAACGAACGGAGCCACAGACCAGAAAACATAATGCCCCTCTACTATCGTAGGTGGGGCATAAAAATGAATGTATTACTTAGTTTAATTAGTACATATATGCATGCATTGGTTCAATAATATCGATAAAATTGAAATTTCAAGAAACTCATTATATATGACCTTGTTAATGTCTGTGTCATTTTGGTCTCTTGTGGACAGATAATGTCTCATTGTCAATCATACCACATCTTCTTTTTTATATTATCGTGCTAATTGAATTACAGATGCTTTTATAATTTTATTTAGAAATTGTGAAAAAAAACCAACTAAATTGTACTGCCAAGATATGATCTTTTGAAATTAAGGGGTAGGATGATGATCAATATATGTGATTTGAATAAAAATCAAATTTAAAGCTTATTTTCATAGTTGAATGGAAAATATAAATTGTTTTCCCGTATTTTATGAAACCATGATGAAAGCATCACTAATTATATTACATTCACCTCATCTCTTTTCCCCATTGTGCTGCTATCATGGCATTAACACTGCCATCAAATCAATTAATTATCTCCCTATCTTGAGCTATTTAGGCAGCAACCATTTCATTTTCGGGGGGGGGGGGGGCTATGGTTTTTTTTTAGGAAAAAAAAGTTTGTTTCCAGTTTTTGGAGAAAAAAATAATTTGTTTTCGATTCTGAGAAAAAAAAACTGTTTGTTTCACCCTCAGCTGCCACTATATGTAATGCTAAAATTGAAAAAAAAAAGATTGTTTTTCACCGCAGTCGAAAAAAAAAATTTGTCCAGGAAAAAAAAACCATACCCCCCCCCAAGAAAATCAAATGGTTGCTGCCTTAATGTACAAGGAGTATAGGTAGCCTTCTTTTCTTCAGCTGTTTTATAAACCGTTTTAATTTTAGGTTCTAGAAGGAAATCTAAATTTGTCCATGTAGAAAGACGAGCAGAATACATTTCAAAGAAAGACGAACTAATGTGCACAAGAGGATCATCAACGAAGCAGAGTTCAGTATCTGGGTCATCAAGTCTTACATACAGTCCAGATGCATGTGAGTTGTGAGTTCAAACACCACTTGTGACAGATGAGTTTGACTCTATCGTAATTAATCTTAATCTTAATTGACTAGGATTACCAGTTTTTCTAGCTAAAGTCATGGTTTCATCTAGGTACCCTGTCTTCCCTCTTCAATAAAAAGTTACTAGCACAATATAGCCAATATGGTTTACCTTTGACAGTAGTAATCACATCCAATATAAAAGGTAAGGTCCTTGATTTCTTGTTTTTGGTATTATTGTATTATTATATTACATGTATGTTTCAATAGAATCTGTAATTTTCTTTGGGTGACAACAGTTGCAGGGCACAACAATATCATATACTTATATAAAATATATTCATATGATA
Organism: Mytilus edulis; assembly: GCF_963676685.1. NCBI lineage: Eukaryota > Metazoa > Mollusca > Bivalvia > Mytilida > Mytilidae > Mytilus > Mytilus edulis. Next base: position 56,728,818 of record NC_092353.1, on the reverse strand, counting down.
CTTCAAATTTAGTATGTTTCATATTGCCGAATTATTCATTTTATTATAAAAAATTTGTACATAATACCTTCTTTTAACAGAAAATCCAGTATTTCATCCAAATCTTTATAAAAATAGACTGCTATTGACCTATTATCTTCCTGCTAAATAGGTCCAACGCAGGAAACATTAACCCTGATCTTGACTTCTATTTCATATTATTTTAAAAATTGGCATTATAACAGCTGACATTTTGCATAGACATTGACAGACGGGGTGAGTGAGTCGAGGGGATTCATATAAAAGATAAATTCAGAATTATTTTTCCTAGTTTTTATTACAAAAAAGAAGTTCGTTCTTATAAAAAAATTGTGTTCTTGTGTTCCTACAAAGATATGTATGCTGCTCACAAAAGATGAATGGTAAATGCCTGAACAGCCACAAGAAACCATGTTTTTCCCTGTATTATCATGTTATGCTATTTTTTTCCACATTATAATTTTATTTTACAGGCATATTTTCTGCATATTTGAAAGATGATTTTCTCCCTTTACTGGATAATTCTATAATTGTCGTGAAAAATTTGGTTGACAAATTATTAAGCGGAGAAATAATGGTGAAAGACTTGCAAATGATATTGAATAAAAGAGAGAACTTTCAAAGGATTGTACAGGCTCTGAAAGATGTGAAAGAGCAAGTTATTATGTTGACATTATACCTGAGATTGAAAGAATTTCACGCTTACAAAGTAACTCTAAAAATAGTAAAGGAATTCCTGTCTTATTGCATTTACTGCAAAGGTAAACAATTTATTTTACAAAACTGAAAAAATCAATGCCCATTATTATTTAGCAGAAACAAAAGTCATGAGCCTGTCATTCAGTGTATGTTGCTATACTATAAATATCATAATTGTTTTGCTTTTATTTTGTATTAATAAGGCTGTTAGTTTTCTTTTTTATGTCCCACCTACGTTTATGTTTTTTGGTCTGTGCGTCCATTCGTCTGTCCCGCTTCAGGTTAAAGTTTTTGGACAAGGTAGTTTTTGATGAAGTTGAAGTCATATCAACTTGAAACTTAATACACATGTTCTCTATGATATGATTTTTCTAATTTTAATGCCAAATTAGAGTTTTTACCCCAATTTTACGGTCCACTGAACAAAGAAAATGATAGTGAGAGTGGGGCATCCATGTACTGGGGACATATTCTTGTTTTAAAAGGTTTTACATTTGTCATTTCTGGGCCTTTTATAACTTGCGATATTAGTTTTGCTCATTGTTGAAGGATGTATGGTGATGTTAAGTCGCTAAATTCTACAGCATTTGATCTCTTGTGGAGATCTATCAAGTTCTCTTATTGGCAATTATACTACACCATGTACACCTTTGCTGCAAATCTATATTTAACCTATTGCCAGTTGTCTAAAATACACCGATAAACCTAGGAGGTAAATAGCCTTGAAAATGAAAAATTATATACTATGGTTTCATCATTTTTGGTAGGGTAAGAATTTATGTGGATTCCAAGGGTATAGTTCAACCACTAATTTAATGTTAAATGAAGTGTAAATTTTCTACAGGCTTGCATGCAGATTTTGGCAAGTCCATGAAATCAATATCAACAAAAATAGAATATTTTCTGAATATATCCATGAAGATAAAATTTATTCACCATATTTTGGGACTTTTAAATTTTTTTTTATGTTTAAGGTGGTACCTAACACTACAGGGAGATAACTCTGTAAAGTCAGCTAAACGTTTTAATTACGTTATGTTGTAAAAGGAATATTAAGCTTTTCAATGATCAAAATTGATGTTTGTCAAACTGCTATATAACCAGTGTAATTTTTCTGACAAAACGGTTGGTTCAAAATTTTTAAAATTTTTATATTTTTGTTAAAGGGTCAAAGTAAATACTTTGTCAAAATTTTAAGAAAATTAAACGAGCCAAACTAATTTTAGTTAAAGTGTTAGGTACCACCTTAAGTGATAAACTTAACCTAAGTGTTTGATGAAACGATAGTGGCAGTTTAGTAAAGTTTTCATACAAAGTAAATCTGTAAATTATACTTAACAGCCAAAACAGGTGAAATGGAAGAAAAAATAAAAAGTTTGGAAAAATTAGACACATATCCTCTAAGGCCAGAATTTTTTTATTATCTGTTTAACGAGATCCGCCGACTCCACCTTTCCCGATTTTAGAATAAAAATAAAAGTAGTGCTTCTTACTTTTATTATTATTTTTCCCGCCGACTGTTACGAAATCCTCAGAAAAAAATAAAATGTGTTGTTCGCGATACTCGCTTTCAGTCAATTTCGTTATCCGTAATATTTAATTTTTACCAAGTCAATGAAACAGCAATTTTCATTTAAAAGTAAAGAAATTAAAGGCATAAACGATATATTTTCTTCTAAAAGATTTTTAAGCTGGTGGTATGCTTTTCATACTTGTTACACGAGAGCGTACATCAAATCATTCTAACTTTCGGCAAAATCAGTTATTACTTCATCAGAACTTGATGAAATTAGCCTAAAGTAAACTTGTCATCCATGTATTGCATTAGAAACGTCATATTCCTTTCCAAATAGCGTATCAAACATCGTTTATTTTTGTAAATTTTTCTTCGTCCGACATTTAAATTTGTAGAACTACGGATCGGAATCGGGATTTCATCGGAAACGGACCCGCTATGACCGAAATCCGGATTCTTGCGATAATGACTACAGACGCATGAATGGCACTGCTGACAGACAAAAATTGATCCCAAAAGGGAAAATTACGCATTCCACACGAATTAACATACTTTTGGTTAGATCTTCTTGATTAATGTATATATTTCCATGTATAAGCATTGTTTCAATTTATAGGTTAAAGTTGCTTAACTCTGGGACTATTACACCAGAGACATATATACACATGTGTATATATATATGTCTCTGCATACACTAAGAGGTTCCTGACTGGGTGACTGGTATATACATATATAGTGTATATGCAGCGAGGTTGATATATTTGAGTAGTGCCATGGATCTATATTAGTGGAAATACAGAATCAAAACATAGTTTTTATGTTTATATTAATAGAAAGGTTAACCAGAGACATATATAAACTATATGTATTTATATTTCTCTGGGTTAATATACTGGTCTGTTCTCATTTCATTGTTCTTGTATTTTGATAAATTCTAAAAAAAAAAAAAAAAAAAAAGTCACCTGTAATGGTTTTATTTTTATTTTTAGTGTCGACTGGACCAATTTTGCACTTTTATTTTTTTTTTTATTTCGCCCCCTCGACCCTAATTTTTTACAAATTTTCTCGTTAAACAGATAAAATAAAAAGTCTGGCCTAAAGGACCTTGTTAAAACTGTACCGTTTGATGAAGTAGCTGATATAGAGAAGCATAGGCCATTTGTCAAAGTCTTTGAACTAAGTCAGGACCAGCTGGATATTATACCAGATATCATGGAATGTAGCAGAGGTCTTCTTTTTACAAAGCTATGGGAGGAAAGAGGCACTGAATTAAAGAATGAAAAATTCAGAAAAATTACTATTCATGAAGTTTTCAGTGGAGTTTGGGAACCTACTGCAAATCTGTGGAAAACTGTTTGCCAAAAATTGAAATCAGGAGATCTGCTTTTTTCTGAATTTGAAAGGTACTTCAGAAAAACTGAAATTGAAAATTTGAGAAATGAGCTGACCATACTGGAAAGGGAAGGAAATACAAGATGGATAGATCAAAGACTTCACCAAGTAGAAATTTATCGAAATTTGAAAAGTTGTGAATTTGGCGCTGAAGCAATACTAGACGTGGTAAAAGCATTTGATTTGCAGGGAGACTTTAATCAAATCAACACAATATGCAAATTCGTAAGTTGTGACAATATGTTAACTGTTGTGAATTAGTTAAGTTTCAGTTAAGTATATTTTATAGTCTATTATTTGGCCTAAGTTTGAGAGCCTTTTTAGACGTAACAATAGGCCTGCAAAGTCCTGTAACTAACCCACATCATTGTATATCATTGACTCAAAGTATAGCATAGGAAACGTTGGAGACATACCTTCTTAGGTTTATAGCCATTTATATAATACTAAGCTTCATTATCAACACATTGAAAACATTAACCATGGAAAGGAAATCAATCAGTTTAAAACAATGTCTTTTGGAACTATTTTAATTGAACTGCAAAATTGAATTTCATGAATAAGGCTACCATGTTCATGATGTTTGTCTGAAGGGCATAGGTTACAAAAAAGGGTTGATTTTTTTCTTCCCATTTGATTTTGACACTCTGGTGATTTGCAATGAAAAAAATAACCTCCATATTACTTTGTGATATGTTTCAGTTTGAAATTTAATTTTTACCAAAAAAATCACTAATTTTTCAAACAAACAGAACTTTTTTCACACACATTTTAATAGTATCTTAATTTATAGCAAGGCCCCCAAACAAGAGAAAATGTGTTGTCACAGGAACTTGTAAAAAGTCTGGATTAACCACGAAGCTTCATTAAAAAAAAAGAAGCAAACAATCTGCATCTGATCTTTCTGCTGGTGTTGTATTACATTAGATAAAAAATGGTGGCATCTGATGTCCTGTAGTGTCTGTAGCATAGTCAATCTAAATGATTTTATATACTTTAAGAACTCATTGTAGATGGGCTTTTTTCCTGCAGAAATGCACATTTAATGTTTTCTCTCTTTAGACCAAAGGAGCTGACACCAGTATGAATAAGCTTGACCATTCATTTCTGAGAACCTGTTCTGTTCTGAGGGATTTTACAGAAGATAGAAAAGAATGTTTGAAAACATTTATAAGATGTAAACAGCTTGTTTATTGGCTGAGAGACTCCATGCCAAGTAAGTTGTGGGAAATATGCAAAAGTGCTTTTTGCTACATAGCATCAGGGAATATGCTTTCCCACCTTTAAAAAAAATATGTTTTAATGCTAGAATATCAATTACCTAGAATTAGAGGCAACTAAAATACATTTGCTTTGATGAGGTTTTATAATTGTTTACATCAAAGACTTTGCATTCTGACATTATATTGGTGACATATTTAACTATGTCCCTTCTAATAACTAGATATAAGAAGATGTGGTATGAGTGCCAAAGAGACAACTCTCCATCCAAGTCACAATTTGTAAAATAAAACCATTATAAGTCAAATTACAAGTTTTAATTTTCTTTTACCCTAATATTATAATTGCAAAAAGCTAAAGTTTTTTGCAGTAAAAAATCTACATGTCCTTTAAAGGGGCACTAGCTGTCAAATTCATGGTCACCAATTTGACTCAAATTCTCATTTTTGATTTATAACAATGTAAAACATTTATCCAAACTATCAAAAGTCTAAAATAAACAGTTTAGAGAGCATGGGGGCGATAATATGTAGGTTTGTTTCGTGTGTATTTTAGTCCAGAGGCTATCTAATTAAATATCGATTTGAACTCAGATGACTATATAAGCGATGTAAACATAAATAAAGATAAGTCAACACGTGCAATTGGATTCTTAAAGGTCTGTTTGATTTGATTTTATAGATTAAAAATATGTGTTTCTCATTGTTTGTACCCGTATTAGAATGATTTTGTGTGGATCGAATCGGATATCAAATGATTTTCCTTAGTTTCTCTTTCTTTGTTAACATTCTTTTCCTTTAAATAACCAGTACACGTACAAAGCATGCGTTGTCAAGGTTAAATTGAAGTTCACCTGAATACGGATTTAATGAGGTCGAAATTATTCACTTGCAAGTGAATAATTAATTGTCAATGTTTCCTAGCTTAATTTGACAAAATTGAACCATTTTGGCAGCTAAGAGCAAATTATTATTTCACTATTTTTCTTTCATTATTGATTGAACCAAAAAAATCTTACTTTAAAGTAAGATTTTTTGTATACCTCGTAGCTAGTGCCCCTCTAAAAACAGGTTCATTTGGATACCCTAATTTACTTTTAGCTGGACTGAAAGAATTCAAGGTGTTTGTTGACTTAGCTAGTATTTCTGCTGGAGAAGGAGACATGGAAATTGCAAAGGTCAAATGTCTCCACTCAGCGACAACTGGATATGCTTCACTGATTTTCAATCTTGTGAACAACTGCAATACAGAGTTTTTACTAGATAAATGTCAAGAAGTCTGGAGAGAATTATCAAAAAACCCAACACTTCCAAGGAAATTGGTATGTCATAACTCACACTACATGTGAAACTTAAGTCGAAACAACCCACCCTAAATGTAGAATATTGTCCAAACAACCAACAACCATTTGCCTGCAAACTATTTTCTAATAATTTAAAATCTATTGAAAGTTTTTATTAATTGCAATGAGAATTGCAAAACTAGTTTGAGATTTATTTGAAACCAGAAATACAAATATGAAAAAAAAACTATATATGCTCTGTGTTTTTCTAGATTGATACCAACAGTCAGTTGGCATGGTTACAGACTGTAAAGAGATCACATGGTTCAGTACAGGTTAGCTCCCTTCAACAGGCTGAAGCTATAAACACCAAGGGAATTTATCAAGTAGGAAACCTCAAGAAAATTGAAAATCTTAGAAAAACAGTAAGTTTACTGTACTTATTCATTTTTTTATACGACCGCAAAAATTAAAATTTTTTGGTCGTATATTGCTATCACGTTGGCGTCGTCGTCGTCGTCGTCTGAATACTTTTAGTTTTCGCACTCTAACTTTAGTAAAAGTGAATAGAAATCAATGAAATTTTAACACAAGGTTTATGACCACAAAAGGAAGGTTGGGATTGATTATGGGAGTTTTGGTCCCAACATTTTAGGAATTAGGGGCCAAAAAGGGCCCAAATAAGCATTTTCTTGGTTTTCACACTATAACTTTAGTTTAAGTGAATAGAAATCTATGAAATTTTGACACAAGGTTTATGACCACAAAAGGAAGGTTGAGATTGACTTTGGGAGTTTTGGTTCCAACAGTTTAGGAATTAAGGGCCAAAAAAGGGCCCAAATAAGCATTATTCTTGGTTTTTGCACCATAACTTTAGTATAAGTAAATAGAAATCTATGAAATTTAAACACAAGGTTTATGACCATAAAAGGAAGGTTGGGTTTGATTTTGGGAGTTTTGGTCCTAACAGTTTAGGAATAAGGGGCCCAAAGGGTCCAAAATTGAACTTTGTGTGATTTCATCAAAAATTGAATAATTGGGGTTCTTTGATATGCCGAATCTAACTATGTATGTAGATTCTTAATTTTTGGTCCCGTTTTCAAATTGGTCTACATTAAGGTCCAAAGGGTCCAAAATTTAACTTAGTTTGATTTTAACAAAAATTGAATCCTTGGGGTTCTTTGATATGCTGAATTTAAAAATGTACTTAGATTTTTAATTATTGGCCTAGTTTTCAAGTTGGTCCAAAATTAAAATTTGTTTGATTTCATCAAAAATTGAATAAATTTGTTCTTTGATATGCCAAATCTAACTGTGTATGTAGATTCTTAATTTTTGGTCCACTTTTCAAATTGGTCTACATTAAGGTCCAAAGGGTCCAAAATTAAACTAAGTTTGATTTTAACAAAAATTAAATTCTTGGGCTTATTTGATATGCTTTATCTAAATATGTACTTTGAATTTTGATTATGGGCCCAGTTTTTAAGTTGGTCCAAATCAGGATTCCATATCAAGTATTGTGCAATAGCAAGAAATTTTCAATTGCACAGTATTGCACAATAGCAAGAAATAGCAATTAATTTTCAATTGGAGTTATCTTTCTTTGTATAGAATAGTAGTTGATAATTTATGTTGGAAATTTGCCAGACATGACTATGATGTCATTTTCTATTTTTATTTGCCAATAACTTTATGTAAATAACTTCATTGGAAATTTGCCAATATAAAATGTTGCTGATGAAGCTTTTTTTCCTTATCTTATCTAAAATGTTTTTAGATAATGTATGTTGGACATTTGCCAGACATGACTATGATGTCATTTTCTATTTTTATTTGCCAATAACTTTATGTAAATAACTGCATTGGAAATTTGCCAATATAAAATGTTGCTGATAAAGTTTTTTTTATTGTTTTATACAATAAACAATGTATATTCACTTTTACTACCAACCAATCTTTACCATTCAGTGATAACAAGCACTTTATTTTACATTTTAATATTTTATGATGTATTTAAAAGAGTAGTTATTGTTGCAAACTCCATTAGAAATTTGAATTGATATCAGTTTTGGAAACAGGGAAACGGGGATGTGAAAAAGGGGGGGGAGGGTTTAAATTTTTCTCATTTCAGATTTCATAAATAAAAAGAAAATTTCTTCAAACATTTTTTTTAGAGGATTAATATTCAACAGCATAGTGAATTGCTCAAAGGCAAAAAAAAACTTTTAAGTTCATTAGACCACATTCATTCTGTGTCAGAAAACTAATCTGTACGTGTCAACTATTTAATTAGTTTGAAGAAGAAATCTTTAATTGATTTGTATAATCTTGACATTTGTTTTGTGTAAAAAAAAACCATGTAATATCAAAAATTTGATCACAATCCAAATTCAGAGCTGTATCACGCTTGAATGTTTTGTCCATACTTGCCCCAACTGTTCAGGGTTCGACCTCTGCGGTTGTATAAAGCTGCGCCCTGCGGAGCACCTGGTTTAGGGTTGTAATGGGGATTCCTTCATGATGATTAAGGGTAAAAATTTTTGCCAATTGATGTTGATGTTTTTTTTTTGGTGCATGATTTAAAAATATACTCTTTCTTGTAGATGAATAAAATATAAACTGATGATGATGAATTACATTAAATTTTTTCCAAAAATAATGGTAACAATAATTATTTGAGATTTAACAAATCAGAATAAAGATATTTTGCTGAATCACAGTAAATGTTTAAACCATTTTGAAGCTAACGGTAGCCGAAAATGACCGCTTTTCGGACTTCATATGTTAGCTCCCTTCAGAAACTTTCGAGTAGCTTCATTTTTCATGGCTTTATTTACTGTCTTACTTTGGAATTTTGGATCCTCTTTGCTCTTCAACTTTGTATTTGTTTGGCTTTTTATTATTTCGATAAGAGCGTCACTGATGAGTTGTATGTAGACGAAACGCCCGTCTGGCATACTAAATTATAATCCTGGTACCTTTGATACTATTATACATAATTATAAAATTTCACTTTTTATCCTCATTTTACAAAATATTCTTAAATTGAACTATTTCTAGTAAAATAAATAAATTTACAATAAATATCTTTATTCATGTTATTAGAAAGAAAAAATTGTGTATTAAATGTAAAATGCCCCATATCTAAATAGAATAGTCCATTCAGGACATTGAATATGAGTAAAGCAAGCTATCAATCAATCATTTAAATAATAGTTACTTGACTGTTAGTGTTGCTCTCCAACTGTTGCAACTCATTCAAATTCTGACCAAATTGCAATATGCTTTATCAAACTAAACTGTTCAACTGGTTAGAATTTTGAACAAACTGTTGAAAGTGCAATGTGATCAAATAAAACATACTTACAATCCCAAACGATTTTCATCCACTTTCATGTTGTGAAAATTGAGTCTTACAGTTTGTATAGATATTTTATAGTCGTTATCTTGCTAAAGGTGAACTGTTGTAATTTTTAATTGCTATAAAAATGTCATAACTAAGCTTTCATATAGTTTCCTTTTGAAAAGTCTTCTATAATCATTATTATGATTGGATTTTATGCCCAGCCTATGATAGTACAGGGGCATTATGTTTTCTGGTCTCTGTGGGCGTTCCTTCGTTGTTCGTTGGTCTGTCCTTTCGTCTCGTTTCAGGTTAAAGTTTTTGGTCAATGTAGTTTTTGATGAAGTTGAAGTTAATCAACTTGAAACTTAGTACACATGTTCCCTATGATATGATCTTTCTAATTTTAATACCAAACTAGAGTTTTTACCCCAATTTCACGATCCATTGAACATAGTAAATGATAGTGCGAGCGGGGCATCCCTGTACTTGGGACACATTCTTGTTTTTTAATGGAATCCTACCCCATTTTAGATCACCTACATGTAGGTATGTAGGTGGTAGGACATTGAAAACTATCCTATTAACTTGTTATTTATGTTCTTAAATTGTTGACTTAATTGCTTTACCAGAACTTGACAGATGTATTGGAACTAAGGGTTGCAGAAGTTGATCAGGAAGGTACAGTAACACAGAGAAAAGTCTACAGACATGATGAACTCCATGACCTTCAGTCCAGACTGATATTAATGGCCCACACAGCAGAGAGTGGATTCAAGGATGAAGTGGATAGATTTAATGTGGTAAAGTCATTTTCATATGAATAAAAGAAGGTATATGGTAGATATCAACCAAATGTTAAAAAAAACTGAGAACATTAAGACACAAATGTTCATTGAAAAGTATGAAATATATAACATCTTCCTGGATTGCTATCATGCATTTAGTTATATGCTCTTTTGATCTTTCATTTTAATTAATTTTTAATTTTTTTAAAATATTTTAATGGGTTGTTGATAACTTTGCTGTATTGTTACACCATGTGACAGATGGAGACAGTTTGTTCTAAATTACATTGACTGTGCAACATATTTTTGCAAATTGCTGTAGTTATCAATTTACTACAAAGTGAAATCCATTTTCACAAAAAAACTCAGGAGCAAGATCGCTGGTATATGATCAAGTCTTTAAATCTTTAGCATGTCTCACAATTAATTTAATAAAAAAGACTTTTTGTAATTAAGTCTTTATAGTCCGATCGATTTGTGAAACAATTGCTCAGAAGGTGGTAAAAGCATCAAACTTTGCAGAGTTTTAGTTTAGGTCATAATAAACATTTATAGCTATGGACCCATTTCTAAAAATCAAAATGGCGGCTTTGGGCGGCCATTTTAAAATGGCTACCTGAAAATTTATGATAAAATAAGAATAAAATTTGTAAAAAACAATTGACTTTACCTTTTGGTATGAAACTTGGTATATTTATCACTTATGATAAGGACTATAATCTTAGGACATCAGGTATTGAATTAATGGCGGCCATTTTGAATGTTGGCCATTTTGAAAACAAAAATTTTTTTTTTTTTTTTTTTTTTGCTGTTGTATTTTATTTTATCATTTGCATTTAAACTAATGAACTGATATATATTTAAATTTAGCTTATCAAATCATTCTTATATTGCTATTTGTATTTGGTATTCACCATGTGGTCAAATAAGCACTATTTGACCATAAACGAAATGAAGGTATATAATGCATAATTTCTTGTAATTACAGATTTGCCTAAATAACATTGACAACAGAATATAACATATAGATATATGACCACACTATGTCGAAAAAGATAAAACTTGTAGATATTGAAAACGCTGGAAACACTGTAAAACCTAGTAGTGAACATATAGACTGGAATGAATGTATGATCTGTCAAGAGAGAACACACGAGGACCTACAATGCCCAGCAGATAACAAAAAAATAAACATTGACATCGGAGCTGGTTATCAATCCTTTGATGCTATCATACACAGATGCTGTGCATTGAATTGGTTTCCCTCATCAATCGACTTGGAACAGTTAAATGAAGGCGACGGAATTGCACAAACACTTCAAAATCATAAGGCCAAATGGCACAAATCGTGTCGGAACAAATATTCAGACCTAAAAATATCTCGTAAAGAAAAACGAAAGCAAACGCCTGAAACTGAAGATACATCGAATGATTTTGCCAGTAAAGTCACAAGACAGAGTTGTGGTGATTTAACAAGAGCATCACCTGAAGGGTGTTTTTTCTGTGGAGATATATCCGATGATCTGCACGATGCCTCGACATTCATGATCGACAAAAGAGTACGAGAATGTGCCCTTGAACTACAGGACACTGTTCTTCTAGCCAAATTAAGTATTGGGGACTTGATATCACAGGAGGCCAAGTATCATGCCAAATGTTTGATAAAACTTTACAACAAGGCAAAAAGACAGACTCCAAAGACTAAAAAAGAAAACCAAGAATCTGTAATTCATGGAATTGTGCTTGCCGAATTGATTGAATATATTGACGGTTCACGGTCTGAAACAGATATTTTACCAATCTTCAAACTTGCCGATCTGGCTAAATTGTATAGTAAACGCATTGAGCAACTCGGAATTGTGATTGCAGGAAAGATCAATACGACACATCTGAAAAATCGTATACTAGCTGCCATACCAGATCTGCAGGCGCACAAGCAAGGTAGAGACGTTCTCTTAATTTTCAACGATGACGTAGGTGAAGCTCTGAAACAAGCAACTTCTTATAGTTGCGACGATGAAGGACTCATTATAGCCAAAGCGGCCAAAATAGTTCGAAGAGATATGTTTGATACTCGATATAGCTTTAAAGGGACATTCACTGAGAGCTGTCAACACGAATCAGTTCCTCAGACATTAGTATCTTTAGTGAGAATGATTCTAGGTGGGCCAAATATCGAGACACAGTCTAGTAATGTTGTTGAGTCACAGACAACACTTACCATATCTCAGTTGTTACAGTTTAATTCTGCAGTTCGTCGACGAAAGAGTACAGCTGCAACATATCACACCTCAGACAGAGAGCCTCCGCTACCCATATATTTGGGTATGGTCATTCATGCAGAAACGAGAAAAAGAGACCTTGTAGATAAACTATGCAATTTAGGACTCAGTATCTCGTATGACAGAGTGATGAATATATCAACAGCTATGGGGAATTCTATTTGCGAGATGTTCAAAGACGATGATGTAGTCTGTCCTGCTAAACTACGTTGCGATGTATTCACGACAGCAGCAGTTGATAACATTGATCATAATCCTAGTTCCACTTCGGCTAAGGGTTCTTTGCATGGAACTGCCATTTCTCTTTTCCAACACCCGAGTCAGGACAATTATGGTACAGTTAGAGCAATGACATCTATAATTGAAAATGTGAAACGAGACACTATAAAACCGTTACCAGAAAGATACTCAGTAGTTCCACCAGTTGTACTGCCTAAAGAGCCAACAGCTATTCCATCTGTAGATAGCCTGCTGTTCAGTGAATGTGGTTTCTTCTCTGGTGCACAGCAATTAGAGTATAGGTATTTCATATACAAAGATCATAATCATAAGTATCATAATTTAATAGTAACTACTTGTATATCAGAATACGGCGAGAGCAATGCTTGTACATATATTCATATAATAATAACTATAAACAACAAGTATGTATATATATGTTATATTTCGATTACAGCTACTACTACGCTTCAACTTCTTGCACAGCATTTACTCATTCACTAACCTTCCATCATAATCATCTCTTATTGATTACAAACATATGTAGTCAAAACCATAATAACCACTTGAAGGGAACAACCATTTGTTTTTTATTGACTAGATGCCAATTTAAATAATTTATACAGGACTAACCCTCTATTTTGATTATTTAAAGTTTACAATTTTTTAGACTGAACATAATAGGATAAGATAATTGGTCATATAGCCCCCACAAAAATACAAATGGTTGCTCCCATCGATCTGCTTATACTTACCGTTCACACCTATGCTATAGACATGCAGAACACATTCTAAATATTTATATTATCATACATGATGGCAACATTTTTGCAGCCTACAAGACACATATTGAAATCTTCGAAGGATTAAAAATATGCATGTATTTAATATTTCTGATTTGCAGATGGCTTAATCATGTACGTCAGGAGATAGAAGATGATGACACAGATAACAAGAATGTGACATGGTCTGCATTTCATGCAAATCTTTCTCAGACTCATGCAGTTGAATTACCACCTTTAGACATTAGTTCAGTTTTGCCATTGTTTCAGGAGGAAGCCAAGTCCACTGCAATGATTCGCCACTCGATGACAATTATTAAAGAGTGTGTGTCTTTCTTGAACCCAGGACAAATACCAGTCATGGCATGTGATCAACCTCTGTATGCCCTTGCTAAAAACATTCAGTGGAATTGGCCTGCAAGATATGGGGAAAATCATATTGTGATAATGTTTGGTGGTCTACATATTGAAATTGCTGCTTTGAGAACAATTGGAGATTGGCTACAAAATAGTGGATGGGTGAATGCTTTGAGCCAGTCAAACGTTGCATCTGCTGGAACAGCAGAATCATTCCTCAAAGCATCCCATGTGACCCGAACTCGACATGCACATCAAGTGACTGCTTGTTCCTTACATATGCTAATGCATAAAGCCTACAGACAATATTTAGACACAGTTGATGATCAAGCGGAAAACACTATCAGCTTCGAAGAGTGGAAAGAAAGGAGAGAAATTGAGAGCCCTTTGTTTCATTTCTGGTCACTTACCTTGAAGCTGGAACTGATCATTCTTATATTTGTTCGATCTCTCCGTGAAGGGAATTTCACCCTGTACAAAGACTCTCTCACTATGTTGATACCTTGGTTTTTCGCGTTAGATCACCCTAATTACGCTCGATGGCTTCCTATTCATGTTCGGGATATGTTTGCATTGGACACAATAGCACCCAGTATTGCTACAGAATTTGAGAGCGGACATTTCGTTGTTCACAAAACGCACAGCACATTCTCTGCCATAGCCATTGATCATGCTCATGAACAGAACAACAAGCTAGTAAAGGGTGAAGGTGGAGTTATTGGACTAACAGAGAATGCATCTCAACTTCTTCGATGGATGGTGTGTGGTCCAGAAATGGCTCGTGCGGTCAATGAATTCGAGTTATCACAAGAACTGATTAAGCATGAACAAAGTAAAGGTCCAAATGTTAGACACCATGAACAGGTTGAAAGTAAGCAGAAGGCTTTTGTGAAACAAGTTATAGCATTGACAGCTACAATAGAGGAAATGGGAAATCCGTTTTTGGAGGAATCAGAAGATCTTTTAGTATTGGACACACGTGACATAGTAGATCCAAAAGTTGCAAATACAGTTAGAAATATTGAACAAATAGGGAATGATAAGTACCATGAGTACGTGAGGGAACGTCTTGACAAGAGGACAACACCACTATCCGATCCAATTAAACAAAATAAATTACACCTCTTCAGTCGCCAGGAATTGAGAAGTGAATCAAAGGAAAAAAGACAAATTAGCTCCTTAAAGCAGAATTGCTCTTTATTTTCCCAGTTGTATGTGTCTTGCCAGGTTCGTGATAGTGATCTGGATGAGTTTTTTCGTCATGAGAACCAAGCTTACCCACCTTCACTGTCCCAGTTTGGTCAGTTGAGACTTGGTTCCAAGTCTGATTTGTTAGTGCCATTAGAGAAAATGTGCGTAATTGTTATTGAGATTCCTGATGTAGATGCCATTATTTTAGACGGAGCTGTTATTGTTAATATACTGAAGCCTAGGTTTTGCAAAACCTTTGAGGATTACTCTAAGCAAGTTTTCCTTCCTCATATTAATAATTATTTGAAGTCATGCAGTCGGATAGATGTTATATGGGATGAATACCGTCAGGACAGCTTGAAGGCATCAACTCGTGGCAAGCGAGGAAAAGGTATCAGAAGACGTGTGCAGGCAGATTCTACTATTCCTGGTAATTGGGAGTCATTTCTAAGAATTGACGACAACAAGACAGAGTTATTTGCCTATCTAGCGGAACAACTATTGACGCTTACTCCAAGTGTTCAGACGACAGTAGTTTCAACAAAGGGAAGCGAAGTTATTTGCAACAAACCAGATAAGAATAAAGGCAACCTATCACCGTGCAATCATGAAGAGGCGGACACTCGTATATTGTTACATGTTGCAGATGCGGTGAAAAGTGGAATTCAGAAAATTATGATTAGAACCGTTGACACCGACGTTGTTGTAATTGCAGTGTCAGCAGTGCACAAGTTGAACATAACGTCCTTATGGATGGCATTTGGAGTTGGAAAAAACTTCAGGTACATCCCTGTTCATGAAATAGCTCTATTTATGGGGCCTTCTAAGTCCAATGCACTTCTGTTCTTCCACGCATTTAGTGGTTGTGACCAAGTTTCATCATTTTCGAATCGTGGAAAGAAAACTGCATGGGACACATGGTTATCCTTTAATGCAGTGACTGAAGATTTCAAACTATTGAGTGATAAACCAAATGAAGACTGTGTTAAAGAAGCTGTTTTAAACATTGAGCGTTTTGTCGTTTTGATGTATGACAGGACTAGCGAGTGCTTGGGTGTAGATGCGGCAAGAAAAGATCTATTCACGAGAAAAGGACGATCTATAGAAAACATTCCTCCAAGCTCTGCCGCATTACACCAACACATAAAGAGAGCTGCTTACCAAGCAGGATTTTGTTGGGGACAAGCTCTTGTTAAACTCCAAGAATCACCATCGCCTTCCATCTGGGGTTGGAAGCGAAACAAAGAAGGGCTATGGAAACCATTCTGGACATCGCTACAACAAGCGTCAGAGTCCTGTGCTGAACTTATAAAATGTGGATGTAAAAGTGAAAACGGTTGCAGAGGTCGATGTAAATGTGTAAAGGCATCATTAAGTTGTACTGCTCTGTGTAAATGTGGCGGACAATGTGATAGGGATTGAAATACAGGGATTGCTATTATATCAATTGACAAAACTTTTTCTTTTCATTTATTTTGTGATTTTTATGATGTCATTGAGAACATATGAGCAATTGAGTTCGTTATGACATTCATTATTGTATGATATGACACAAATTATACTGACATTATGCCAATGGAGGTTTATTAAAGTTTTTTTCAGATTAACAATACTAAACAAATGTTTATTTTCATCGACTTCGATTTTGAAGGTCAACCTATTTTGGCTTAAAAAAAATCAGATTTTTTTCAAATCGAACACATCTCTTTAGGCGTATAACTAATTTTTATCAACAAAATTGAATGTTGTTCTACTCAAATACGTATTATCACTTTATTTTCCAAGTTTCAAGACAATAACTTGAGTAATAAAATTTTCATGAATTTTTTAAGTATTTTTTTCAAATTCAACGTCCGCCATTTTTAAAATGGCCGCCACTCCCGCAAATGTCAATTTCCAGAGTGGGTCCATAGCTGAAAATGTTCTCCATCACCTTTACTACAACTATGCAAAATTTCATGCTTTTACCACATTGTGAGCAATTTTGCTTAAAATCTGCACAAATCGACTGGACTATTAATGATGCATACTAGCACTAATTAACCTACTTCAAATTATGATTTTAATGTCAAGATTATATGATTCATTCATAAGATAAAATTCTGGAAATTGCTATTGGAATGTTGTTTTTATCGATACATTTTTTTACCTGCAGATTTTAAACGGTGCAGTAAGACTTGGAAATATTTATGGCAAACTAGTAGAAGCAGGCTGTGTTTTGTTCTCTCAGTGGCATGCACAATTTTTGTGCGACAGAGGAAGACTAGCATGTGCATTCATATATTTTGGAAATGGAGAGGACAGGCATACATTAAAAGGAAGAGTTGATGAGTCCAGTCAAGATGTCAGCGCTATTATACCCAAAATAGCGAAATTTCTCGAGCAGTGTCATGAAAACTGGCTGAGATACATAGATGAGAAGAGAGAAAAATATTATTGCTTGAATTTCTTCACAATTGATCAGATGGTGATATTGCAACAAGAACTTGTGAAAATTGGCTCCAATCAAGAGCCGTCTGCTCTCATCTATCCATTGTTGTCTGCTGTCAAGCAGGGATGTACAAGAGAAGACCTTTTCAAAGCTATGTCTGCTGCCAAGGAGGATGTGGAACAAATGAATAGACAAAGACAAGAAGAAGATGAAACAAAAGACAGTGATGAGATTATCCAAGGACAAGAAGAAGAAACAAAAGATAGTGATGAGGCAGTAATAAAAGATGTGGAGGAACCAGATGAAATCAAAACCAGGAAATTTATACAGGAAATTGTGACAGCTGGAACTAAGTAAGTTTTGAAAAGACAGCACAAATTGATATTCTAATAATTTTTTGTTACAGTTGATATAGTCTGTACTAATTTCATCAAGAATTATTTGAAAGATATTAAGACTTTTTATTGACTATGCAAATTATATTTTCATGTAATTCAAATGCCATCTGCCACATGTTATTCTCAATAATGGATGAAAATGTCAAAGTTAACAGTAAACCAAAGATAAATGAATTTGGAAATTAAAAAAAAAATGTTAATGTATTGTACAAATTCTTCAGGAAAAAAGTACATTGTACTGAATTTAAAAAGCTGCATTGGATAGAAATCCACCTTAGTGCAATTGCAAGTATACATGTACATGTGTAATACTTTGATTTATTTTGAGCATTCAAATATGAAATAAAAGATTAATTTTGGTTTGGTTTTGTAGGGTTCATATGACACAATTTTCATACATGAACAGACTTGTGAAAAAAAATCAAATCGAAAAAGATTAACAATTGTATTAATTTTCATTTGTATAAGGTTGCTTTCTATCTGGCAATGCTCATATCTAAAAAACAATGTGTTTTGTTATTTGCAGAGAAAACAATGTAGAAATATTAATCAAAGCTCTGGAAAGGCTGTGGGACACATTTCTTACATCTTTTTCATCTAGTGTATTGGACTACCTTAGTGTAGAACATCTAGGAATGATTCTTAATAGACTCAAAGAACAAGGTAAATTTAGTGTAGAACATCTTAAGGGATGAATCTTAATAGACTCAAACAACAAGGTAAATTTAGTGTAGAACATTTAGGGATGATTCTTAATAGACTTAAACAACAAGGTAAATTTAGTGTAGAACATCTAGGGATGAATCTTAATAGACTTAAAGAACAAGGTATATTTAGTGTAGAACATCTAGGGATGATTCTTAATAGACTCAAACAACAAGGTAAATTTAGTGTAGAACATCTAGGGATGATTCTTAATAGTCTCAAACAACAAGGTAAATTTAGTGTAGAACATCTAGGGATGATTCTGAATAGACTCAAACAACAAGGTAAATTTAGTGTAGAACATTTAGGGATGATTCTTAATAGACTCAAACAACAAGGTAAATTTAGTGTAGAACATCTAGGGATGAATCTTAATAGACTTAAAGAACAAGGTATATTTAGTGTAGAACATCTAGGGATGATTCTTAATAGACTCAAACAACAAGGTAAATTTAGTGTAGAACATCTAGGGATGATTCTGAATAGACTCAAACAACAAGGTAAATTTAGTGTAGAACATCTAGGGATGATTCTTAAAGGGAAACTTCGCAAAAAAATCAAAAATTGATATTATGTCCATTCTGTATAAAAATGCTCAAATTTATCGATATTAAAGTTTTATTCCGCTAAATAAGAGATCACCATCGATTTTAAATTTTGAGTATCAGTGCTCTGCTCTCCGCCATCTTGTCACCTTCTCCGATGAAAAATCCCGATATGTCTTTAAACCACAAAGGAACAAAACTACAGTAAACGATGTAGTCGTAATTGCGTGTCGATATCTTGTCAATCGTACGGTTGTTTTATCTGACTGACTAACTTGATACGGAAAATGGTCTTATATTTTTAAATAACCATATAGTCTGTTATTTTTAAACTGATAATATTGTAATTAGTTAAAAAGTCAAAGTTCAAATCATAAATAAGTGTTGCGTGGAAATTGTTTTCGAAAATCTAAATCGTTCATAATTCTTTCAAGTAATAAATTCCGTGGAAATTGTTTTCGAAAATCTAATTCGTTCATAATTCTTTCAAGTAATAAACTTTATTTAAATAAATTCGGATCTTCCCTCATCTGATCACCAGCATGGCTAAAGGTATTACTCCCAAAGGTATTGGAAGGGGTGTAAGGTGACACGTCCAGGTATTCAATCGATTTCCTGTCCGGCTGGCTTGCAAGTTCATGCATCGTTTCACTTCTGTAGGTATTGATCAGTGTACACGACCGTTACTTATAACTTTCCATTTTGAACTATCAGGTGCATGTATAATATACATTTTTGTCTTGCGTGTCCGAAAGTGATATTTATACTATTCATTACTGAACTCATACGCTTGTTTATAAATAACATTTCTGGTGTAAAGAATATTATCTATAAAAAAAAATTAATACAAAAAAAAAAATTGAAGAAATACAAATCTATTTACATATTTTTCCAAGGGTAAATTTGGGAAAATGTAATATATACTCATTGTCAATAGTTTAGGACATATTGGAACATACCAGAATTATTGATTTAAAAAAATGTGCGCACTTGTCGACGATTCGTGTATACATACGCCTAGGTAGAAAGTTACGGAACTATAGTCAGTAGCGCAATTTAAAATATGTATACGTGTATACATTGAACATAAGAAAGAAACATACATTTTGTGTAAATTGTGGTAAAAGTTTTGTAAATTATTATAGACTAGTCCACGTATGCTAACAGTATGTAATCAACGAATTCGATAGACTATTGTATACCAAAAGAAGAAGAAGAAAAAAAAGAAACAATTTGATTTAAATACAGGTCAATTTATAACTTGCTTTGGTTCATCGAAGTTAAGAACATAGTAAACTCACAGATTTATATATCAATTAGATTGTTCTCGAATAAAGGACGAAATTTGTCATCATCACAATTGTTCCAACATTCATGTAAAATATATGCAACTGGACGTACACTAATAATCCCCAAGGGATGTGAATATTTTCTAGGAAAACTATTGAGTATCAATTTCGGGATTTATTTTCTTTCTTGATATTCAATGACAGCAATTTAAAGAATAAACTGCTTGTCGGATATTTGTCCGCTTTAGGGGTATTCTTGCAAGTTGAACAGACTTATAATAACATTCAAAAATAGGGAATGATAACATTAAATTTGTTGTCTTTTAATTTTAAACATCGTTGGTCAAATAGATATTTAAGTATATATATACGTTGGGAGACGACGATTATTATAGTAGTCTCAGATTTTAATAAGGACGTTCCCGATTATGAATAAATTTGGTTGACGTTTTTCACACTTGAAAAGAATATCTATTCGTAATTTTTCGATTCCATTCCAATACAAAAGTATTTTTTCTTTATTCGTACATATTATATTCCGCTTCGGTAGAGTTATCTTCAGATAGTTTCATATATATTAATTAATACATGGCTTTCAAAAGTCTAAATGTAAGTGTTCTCGTACATTTTTTCGCCCAATAAAGACAAATAAAAATGATTTAGTAAAGCTATTTCTAATTTCTAAGTCCCCCTTTTTTATGAGACATAAATCAAGGACAAGACTTGTATATCATTTCATTCTGACATATGAATTAAGTTTCCCGTCTTTAACCGAAAATTGTGTATTTCTTAGTAAATTAACTTATTTGAATTCAAGTAAATAATAGCACCAAATATAATTAAAAAATTCCACGGCGACCAATTTTTATTTGTCACCAACTTGAATATGTATTTTTAATGTGTGTATTAAATGCTCCCACTGATCCGAATAGACGGTCACACCTGGCAAGATGTGCCCTAGAGGCGTGGTTAAATACCGAAGTGCAAATAACAATTTACCTTTCAACAAGCCATCTACGAGTATTGCCACAGAACCGTGAATACACACATCGTATAAACCTAGTCATAGCAGAGATAGTAAAAGGTCAATAATCATGAGTACACCAACATATTGTCTTTACAGATTATTGTACTTTAATTTGTTCACCTTATCAGTCCGAAAATGCATTTATTAAAAATAAATTTATAACTTTTTGTGTTGTCTACAAACATAATTCGAATATATACGTTTAACATAGATAATTTATCTCACGAATGAGTACAATTGAACGTCTGTGCGTTTTATCTTCTTATTATCGGATGGTTATTAGATAAAGCATAAGTCATCGGCGCGCTTACGATTACGTTAAAATATGATTAAAAACCAAGACTTTTAATGATTGTATTTTAAATCCCGGCATGCAAAAATCAGGAGAAAACGTCACGACCTACAGGAAGTAGTTGATATTTTTTCATTAATTATTGAATTTCTCCTTTATTACTGCACATATAGCGATAAAACTTTGTGAATATATATATTATGTCATAATGAACATATTTAAACCATAAGTAAAAAATCGTGAATTTTCCCTAGACTTTTTTTAAAGACTTCTTTTGCCCTGATAGCTTATAGTTTAAATGATCTTATATTGTAATCAAATATTTGGAATACTGTATTTTCCAAGTTTACCAAAATAAAACCAATCATACCAAGGACATGGTATGCATGTTACACATCGTGATTTATGGACAAAAGAGGGACGAAAGATACCAGAGGGAAAGTCAAACTCATCGATAGAAAATAAACTGACAACGCCATGGTCAAAAATAAAAAGACAAACTGACAAACAACAGCACAGAAGGCACAACATAGAAAATTAAAGACTTAGCAACACAAACCCCACCAAAAACTGGGGGTGATCTCAGGTGCTCCGGAAGGTAAGCAGATCCTGCTCCACATATGGCACCCATCGTGTTGCTTATGTTATTACAAATCAAGACAAGATCAGCATGTTACACATCATGGTTTATTTTAGTGATATCTTTGTACATTACTATACAGATATTTTAAGCTAAAAGCAATTTCGGTAATACTTATATTAAATATTAGTTAGGTCTATATGTCTATCTAACAGGGTTTATTTGATCTTGACTTCATTGCCTTCAATCTTTGAAAATGTAAGGTTTATTTGATACCTTTATCTTAAAGACTTTCAGCATAAATTTAATTATGATCAGTAAAGCAGGCAAGACTTTTCATTGAATTGTTAATATGTGTGGCCTGTGAAAAACATCTCAGTATACATACAGTTTTTTTTTGGTCTTATATATATTTTCCATTTCTTTACAGAAACATTTGAAGTTGACAGGTCATTTTTACCATGTTTTAAAATGGGAGAGCCAAACATGATTATTTGTCATCAGCGTAAGTTTTTTTTCATATAACAACGTATTTAATATTGCTCAACTGAGTATATTACATTGTATTATATTTCTTATTCAAACACTTAGAGATAAGTTACAACAAAAGAAAAGATCTTAAAAGTCATGTTACTTAATTTTTTTCTCTTAAAACATAAATAAATAATGGTATCAAAAATAATTAACTCAGAAATAGAGTTATGATTTTATTATTTACATAAATGACAACTTTTAAACTGTATTATTGTATATAGTATTTTCGTTAACTTAAAAGAGGGACGAAAGATACCAGAGGGACAGTCAAACTCATAAATCGAAAATAAACTGACAAAGCCATGGCTTAAAATGAAAAGGACATAGACAAACAATAGTACACATGACACAACATAGAAAACTAAAGATTAAACAACACAAACCCCGTCAAAAACTAGGGGTGATCTCAGGTGCTCAGGAAGGGTAAGCAGATCCTGCTCCGCCTGTGGCACCCGTCGTGTTGCTTATGAGATAACAAATCCGGTAAATAGTCTAATTCGGTAGGTCACATTCATGAAAGGGAAGGTGATTGTAGTTACGACGTTAGGAACATATCCGATATCATTTGTGAAACGGTTATTCAATAACAGTCAACCAACTCGTGATGGCGTCCGTAAAATTTACGAAGAGATGATTTCAACTTCACCATTTGGAACTCTTGATTTAAAAGCTTCCTTGTGAGCAACAACCCTCTATCAAGAAAATCATGATTGGAAATGCAAGCACAGGAATATCGTATCAATTGGGAGATATATACACCGTATGCAGGTGCTGCTCGAAAGTTGCTACCTATAAATGGAAAGTTCACAATAGGAAAGCTGAAATCATCTCTTTTGTCGTAAAGTTTTGTTTTCAATCGACCCTCATCATCAATTTCTAGATGTAAGTGAAGATATGAGGCCGACTTAACTGTATCTGTTGTATCCTTTATCTCTAGTTCAATGGGATAGATGCGTTCGACATAGTCACCAAATTTTGAATTATTTAGTGAAAGAACAACATCTATATAGCTGAAAGTAGAGTTAAAGGATATTGCTAACTTCTTATCTTTCTTTCTAAGAAGTTCCTGTATGAAGTCAGCCTCATGAAAATAAAGAAACAAGTCAGCAAGAAGAGGGGCACAATTTGTTCCCATTGGAATGCCAATAGTCTGTTGAAAAAAAATGTCCTCTGAACGTAACAAATATGTTGTCAATCAAGAAATCAAACATCTTGATAATGTCTGTTTCAGAGTGATCCTTTACAAAGTAGGATTTATCCCCTTCCTAAGACAAGATACTTGAATCTTCGTTGGCCATTCTTTTTTATGAGACAAAGAAATACCAATTCTTTCAATTTGTCTTTTAGTTTTGAATGTGGAATACTTGTATAAAGTGTAGAAAAGTCAAATGTTTTAATACTATTACAAGATGAAAGAGAGTTAGATTGTATGTACGCTAAAAGATCTTTGGAATTTTTAAGTATCCACATCTGATTCACGCCACCTCTAGAATAGGCATGTGGTACCCAACACCTTGACTAAAATTAATTTGGCTTGTTTAATTTTCATAAAATTTTGTCAAAATATTTACTATGATCAATCCTTTGAAAAAAATTAAAAAAATTCATAAAACTTCAACCAATCACTTTCTCGGAAAAAAAATGGTTGGATTCATAGCAGTTTGACAAACACTAATTTTGATCATTGAGAAGCTTAATATTTCCTTATCAATACAACATGATTAAAACGTTAAACTGATTTTACAGAGTTATCTCCCTGTAGTGTAAGGTACCACCTTTAGTTTCACTGTAGACTTATTTGTCTCCCCTGTGACTAAACCATGATGAAACGTCACAGAGGCTAGACATCAAGATTTTACATTCTGTTGTCTCCTTCTTAAAAACATTTTGGACAGAAGCTTAATACCTTAAGCCAAAGCTTCATCATAAAAAAAAAATTTGAAAAATAAAGTTTGATATGTAATACTGCTATATGATCTTAGTTTTTTGGCAGTCAGTTTTAGGCTTTTAACCTGACAGAAGTAATAGATGGCAAGCAAGAGGGTTCTGCAGAATCCATTAATTTAAAAAAAAAAATTTAAATAAGGATATTTGATTGTAGGGGATATATACAACACAGTAATATCAGTCTATAGTTTTGAAGATAGTCGACCACTTCCTCAGTCAGATGAAGTGTTACTCTGTACACCACTGACAACACTGGATATGGTAAAATGATTAACAAATAGAAATCATAAAAAATGATAATTATGACAGCTTAAGAAACTTTGTAAATTTCCATGCATATTTTAAGATTTATTGCTGTTTTTAAATTTCATTTAGTTTAAAAGTTTAAAATCATTTCACCAAAGGTAAAACAGATTAAAAGAGTGTGCTTAATTTATTAAGGTTTTTTGAAAACAGCAATCTGTAACATGCTTAAAATGTTTATAATTTTCAAAAGTCTGTTGGTTTTTGTCATAGGCCCAATATTTTAAATACAATATAAAAATAAAATTAAAATAATCCACATTTACACAGGTATTTACTTGGTTATATCATTACAAAACATTGGCAGGACGCAAATTTAAAGCTCATGATTTAAGCAATTATTTAAAATTCTCTGAATTATGTGTATTTTAGACTGTATTGCCGTTATTTATTTGCAACCAATTATAAGCAAGCTTTTGTTGTTTTTTAAAAATTTCAAAACAGTCATTTTTTTTTTACATGTATTATCCCATTCAATGAAAAATTTTACACACTATTTTTATTTTTATTTTTAGAAATCTTGAAATTGAAAAAGAGGATACAAACCATGTTTTTGTAAATTGGGAAATTATTGTAAGGTTTTCATTAATTGGAATAATATGCGACTGAGCTAGTATCGCAATGCTAACTAGCATTCTAATATCTGATGCGTATACAATGTATGTGCAATCAGATTTTTCAGAAATTGCAATTAAAAATATTGCTTTGGTGTGTCCATTCTTCAAAAAATGTAGTAAATGTAGTAAATGCACGCAATAATTTTTGAATTTACAGTATTGAATTAAAAAAAAACTGATTGGTGTTATCTTGAAATAATTTAATTTTGGATGTAACATGTCTTCTGATTGTTTTGTTTATCAGCTCATAGACAGAATTTTGTCATGTGACCATGATATCATCAACATTTTTTCATGGTTTACTAAAATTAAAAATGGAATTTAGAATTAAATTATAAAAAATGACTAATATTTTTCTGTCTATTCCAAATAACATAAAAAATGTGGTGCACACTTTAAAATAACCCGCTATGCTGGTTATTCAGTGTGCACCCCATTTTTGATGTTATTTCTTCATAGACAGAAAAAATATTACAGTCATTCCTTAAATGAAAATAAAAATTCTTATACTTTCCTACTGACAAAAATGTAACTTTAAACATGTCAATGAAATAGAATTGTTTTTATCTAAAACTTTTTTGTAGCTGGATATATTCTGGAGACGAGCCTTGTTTGCAGACAACCGTAAAGTCTACTGTTTAGTAAATGCTGATCTTTTGGATAATGAAGTTAGTGAGAAGGGAGCCAAATCTTTGGAAAGACACATCAAGCAGGCTGATAGTAAAGGTAAAATATGCTGCATGTAAATCATTGGTTGTTGTTGGTTGCTTTTATATTCTTCTTTTTTTTTTTTATTGTTTTGTCATAAACCAGGCTGTTTGTGTTAAATGCTTAAATGCATGTCATTTGGACTCAATTGGATAATTTTTTCATTGGCAATCGTACCACATATCCCCATTTTATATTGAATCTAACTTTGAAGGTGGTCACTACCTTTTGAATAATGTTGCTGTGTGAATTATAATGAGTTTCTTGCTAGGAAACAAGTGAAAAGTAGCTAGGTACTTATATGTTATATAAGTTATGTTTATACATAGTTTGATTTTCATTACACTCAGTAGTCATTATTTTAGTATTTTCCCAGGATGTGTATTTTCTTTGCTGTTGAGATGAAACAGATTTATTATCATATCTCAATCAGTTAGATGTGAAGTTTATCACATGTTCTTAGCAGGAGGTCTAATTACATCAGTTCCAATACAAATATACATGTGAATTAGTGACCACTTGTGGCATTTGGCGTCCTTTGTCCTTTGTTTCTTGATACATTAACCTGGGTGCAGTTTTAACTCCTCCCACTTAGGAGTATCCCATTAAGAAGTTGTGTATTAAAAACCTGTGTATGCTGCCTTGAGTATGCAGTTATTTAAATGCAGATTAAGCAGTTATAAGACTAATCTTTGCTCTAATAGTGTTTTAGCTAAAAACTTTCCTCCCACCGACCCCTCCTTTCACCTTCAATATTGCCATGACAGGGGAATCAATCTTAGTACAGTTTATAGCAGATTTATAGATTTCATTTATGAAATTTTATCACTGGTTATTTCAAAAATTTCACTCATCCCTCAAGAATTTCTGGGGATAAATTATCAAATTTTATACAAATTCATTCCAACACCAATTCAACATCAACACTACTAGTATTCTTCATAGCCTCCTTATAGGCTTCTTCATAGCCTCCTTATAGGCTTCCTCATAGCTTCAAAGACATGATAGCCTCTAGGGCATGATAGCCTCATAGGCTTCCTGATAGTCTCAAGCATTTATTTTGAACCATCTTTCCAATTGAATTTGTGTGATGTCAAGCCAGGGGTCTATACTTTGCTACATACTGAGAAGGTATGCATATAGCTAGGCTCTTGGTTTAGGCATGGAGCAAAAAATTAAAATGTTTAGCTGAGTAGATTCCCCCAGGGCCAAATTAGTGATGAATATATATAAATAAAAGTTTTAATTCAATTATAATTTATGTTTCATTCAAACATGGATACCACTGGTATTGCTACACAATCTAGGAGTTTATTTACAAGATAAGTTATAACAGGAAAAAAAAATAGGTTGGTAATGATGTTGATATGAGCACTAGATCCTTAATGTTACTTATCATGATTTCAAATGGTGAGTTCTGAAAGAAATCAGGGGTAATTAGATTATTTAAATTACTATGAACTCATTATGTGTGATTTTGAGGATTTTGTTCACTGAGGATGGTTTTAATTGTCAGGTCAAAGAAATTTGCAAAAAGATATGAAGTTGGATGTTAACTCAGGTGTTAACACACATTTCCCTATTACATAACATATTACCAAAGAAAAGATACAGTATAAACAACAGACAATTGAAATAAGATTAGTACAACATCACATCAAACATAAATTAATTTACCCTACAAAAATATTTACAAAGAATCAGAACACAATGCAAACATGGAATAAATGACAATTAAACATATCCAGGACCATTTCTGAGAATTTTGTATAAACTAGCTTTTATTATTAGCAAACAAAAACATTTTTTTTTCACCTCAAGTATTTTACATTCACTGTTTGAGTTTCAAAATTTGAGATTTGCCTGATGTTTCCATACTTGATTGACTGATGTATTGATTGGTATTTAAAGCCACTTCAGCACTATTGTTTTATTGTTTGGTGGTCCAATTTTATTGATGAATGAAGTTGAAGGTTGGTATTTTCTCACAGCAATCCTGAAGAAAACACTCACCTTTTATAAGATAAAAGAAGAATGTGCCTGAGGACACAAATGCCCCCACTCAAGATTTCCAATTGGTTATAAATGAACATAACTCTAGAACAGTATGTCACTTACTGCCCAAAGAACTCTGTCTGTGAGTGTCAGTGCTAGTTCTTAGCATCATGTATGAGTTTCTTAAAATTTGGAGAAGGAAAATTTAAGTTAAAGTTGGAATAAAAAAAATAAAAAATGAAGTTATAAAGGGAAATAACTCTAGAAAGGTTAGTGACTTACTTCCCAAATTCAAACTATGACTGGCAGTGTTAACCCAGGGTTCTGTCGTTATTGTCGGTTATTGTCGTCATTAACTTTTTACATTACTTCTTCTAGAGAATCACTGAATAGAATGGAACCAAACATGAATGCTCTTTATGACATGCTGACCAAGTGTTGTTACTTAAAAGACGATCCATCATCCAAGATGGCCGCCAGCAGGGGACTTAGTTTAACATAGGACCCTGTGGGAAATACATACAAATGTCTTCTTTAAGAGAACCACTGAATGGAATGAAACCAAACATGGCATGACTTTTTCTTTTGAGGTTCTCACCAAGTGTTGTTACTTTGTAGCTGATCCATCATTCTAGATGTCCGCCAGAGGGGGACTTAGTTTAACATATGACCCTTTGGGATCCATACAAATGTCTTCTTTTAGAGAACTACTGAATGGAATGAAACCAAACATGACATGAATGTTCCTTATGAAGTGCTGACCAAGTGTTGTTACATTTAAGCCTTTTCCACATCCAAGATGGCCACCAGTGGGGTTCTTAGTTTATCATAGGACCCTAAGGGAAATACATACAAATGTCTTCTTTTAGAGAATCCCTGAATGGAATGAAACCAAACTTGGCATGAATGATTCTTATGATGTGCTGACCAAGTGTTGTTACTTTGAAGCCAATCTATCATCCAAGATGGCCTGCTAATGGGGGACTTGGTTTAACAAGGACCCTATGGGAAATACATACAAATGTCTTCTTTTAGAGAACCACTGAATGGAAAGAATCAAACAGTGCATAAATGTTCCTAATGAGGTGCTGATGAAGTGTTGCTACTTATTGCAGATTTACTGTTCAAGATGGCCACCAGGATTTTTTATCAAATTACGGGACCAATATTAAACCAAATTTGGCCTCTATCATTATTTGGGTATCTGTTGGGATTTATATCTATTTTTACATGATTTCCAAAATCAAAGTAGAGACAGGTGAGTGACTCTGGCTCTTGAGAGTCTCTAATTTAACTGTTATTGTAGGAAGAAGATATAGACTGGTTGTGATATGTAGCAGTGAAAAGGAAGATAGGTCAAGGATAGTGACTGCCCTTGATAAATATCATAGACCACAACTTTTTACAGATGGTGCTTCTATCAGGAAATATCTCTTGACAAAGCTGAAAGTTGAAAGGTCATCACCTACTGACATAACCCCTGCATCAGCTGCTGATTTTGAAAGGTAAATAAATGTTGAAATATTTTGTCATGTTTAAACATTTGTCAATAATGTAAACTCTTTGTATGTTGATGAATTTTGTTCATAAGTATATTGTTATTTCAGGTGTGTTAAAAATATGCTGACAGGATTGGTAAATTATATTGAAATATCACAAACAGAAAGAATAGAAACTTCAAAATTCATTGTGTTTTTATGCCCCATTTATGGGCATTATGTTTTCTGGTCTGTGCGTCCGTCCGTCCCTTCGTTTGTTCGTTCTTCCGTCCGTTCGTCCCGCTTCAGGTTAAAGTTTTTGGTCGAGGTAGTTTTTGATGGAGTTGAAGTCCAATCAACTTGAAACTTAGTACACATGTTCCCTATGATATGATCTTTCTAATTTTAATGCCAAATTAGAGATTTTCCCCCATTTTCAGGGTCCATTAAACATAGAAAATGATAATGATAGTGCAGATGGGGCATCCGTGTACTGGGGACACATTCTTGTTTAATAGAATACTATGATTATTTGTCTTACAAAAAGAATAGAGTTTGAATGAGATAAATTTTACATTACACAAAAAAAAATCTAGATATTGATAATACCATAATAAGAAGATTGCATGGTGACCTTTCGTAAAAGTTTTAATGACTTTTATGAGAAGTCATTGTCTAACACACTTTGTATTATTGTCTGTGTTTATAGCGAACCCAATTGTACCTTTCCATAGATTCACCTGATAGTTACCTGTGCATTTAAACTTTTGGCAGTTCATTTGTCCCATTGAACAAATACAACAGGTATTGTTCTCTGTATAGTTTATTCACTTTTGATAATATTGTTTTTAATCTGTTCAAAATAAACACTAATTTAATCATAAAAAGTTGAATTTTGAAAAACTTTAGATATTGTTCTTATCAAAATTTGCTCTTTTTTAACTTTTTGTTTAGATACCTGTTGTATTTGTTCAATGGGACAAATGAACTGCCAAAAGATTATTTAATAAATGGACAGGTAACTATCAGGTGAATCTATGGAAAGGTCCAATTGGGTTCGCATTAAAACAATTTGCACCAGAATCATCAACCAAAGATGATGAACTGGATCATCCATCACTGTATTGGATACCTAAACTACACAAGTGCCCTTACAAACAACGGTATATTGCTGGGTCTTCCAAGTGCTCCACGAGCCGCTTTCTAAATTATTAACATCTATTTTATCAACAATCAAAGTCGGGCTCCGTTATTGTGAAACTGCCTTTTCTAGAGGTGGCGTGAATCAGATGTGGATACTAAAAAATTCCAAAGATCTTTAAGAGAAAATACAATCTATGACTCTCTAATCTTGCAATAGTATTAAAACATTTGACTTTTCTACACTTTACACAAGTATTCCCCATTCCAAACTAAAAGACAAATTGAAAGAGTTGGTATTACTTTGTTTCCTTAAAAAGAATGGCGAACGTGAATACAATTATCTTGTCTTGGGGAGGGATAATCCTACTTTGTAAAGAATCACTCTGATTCTAACCAAAAATTCTCTGAAACAGACATTATCAAGATGTTTGATTTTTTGATTGACAACATATTTGTTACGTTTGGAGGATGTGTTTTTCAACAGACTGTCAGAATTCCAATGGGAAACAATTGTGCCCCTATTCTTGCCATCTTGTTTCTTTATTATTATGAGGCTGACCTCATACAGAAACTTCTTAGGAAGAAAGATAAGAAGTAAGCAATATACTTTAACTTTACGTTCTGCTTTATAAATGATGTTCTCTCACTTACTAATACAAAATTTGGTGACTATTTTGAACGAATCAATCCCATCGACCTGCAGATAAAGGATACTACAGATACAGCTAAGTCTGCCTCATATCTTGACTTACATCTAGAAATTGACAATGAGGGTTGGTCAAAAACAAAACTTTACGACAAAAGAGATTATTTTTAGCCATGGTGATGGCAGTTTATTTTCTATCTATGACTTTGACTCTCCCTCTGGTATGTTTCATCCCTCTTTAATAAATGTTATTTAATTAAATAATTGTAGATGCAGTGTAAGAGTTGTGAAATCATGGAGGGCAGGAGTCGGTAAGTCCTTGTATAAGAAAAGAATGGTGACAGATTTGTACAAACTTATAACTAACATTACAAGGAGGAAAGCCAGTAATGTTACCATACCTTTACACGAGAAAACTATCAATGATGATGATATAATGGACATTTTGTTGGAGGAGACATTGGCGCCACAATGTCATGAACCACGGATATTCCACATTGATATTTCACATGTTGTAAGTCACCATTTGTTTGGATATTATTGTTTTTGAGGAAAACAAAAAGTATTAAACATTCTTTTATTTGATGAAGTGCTGCTTACGAAAGAAATGCAATTTATTTTTATATGTATCATTAACAAAATATGTGTCTGCATATGGGCCTTTAGGAAATTAATGTGTTCTTCATTAATTACTTAAATTCATGTTTTACCTGTATCCATAAGAAATTAGTACTCATAGAATGATAGTGAACCCAAAGTATTTATCTTTAAATCAACATGCATAAACATTAATACTCATAACAATATTGAAAATAAAAATAACATAAAAGGACCCATCTGCAGTTGTTCATGTACATGTGAAGCAATAAATATTGCAAATTACACAATTATTTACATTTTAGGTACAAGAAGGAGTTGATGCTTTCCTGTTCCAGTTGTTAGTTCTCGGGTGTCTAGGTCACAGTACAGGAAATGTCTGGAGACGATCAGAACTTGATTATTATATCATTGAATCTATGTCGTTACTAGCTAGAGATGAGGAGGTAAGATTTGAAACAAATCGATTGGTAAATGAAGGAGTGCATGATATGTTTATATGTAAATGTCAGTCTGGAAGGTATCATCTGACCTTGACTATGTTTTCATTCATGGTTGTTGATTAATGTTAAATATTTTTTTAATTTTAAGTAAATTTTTTCGAATACCATATAAGCAATAGATCAACTATACTTGGTTATATATGCCTGATATTCATATGATGAAGACATAATCTTTCAATCAGTTTAATTGAAGTCTGGATCTGCAGCATGTCAGTTAACTGCTAGTAGTCTGTTGGTATTTATGTATTATTGTCATTTTGTTTATTTTCTTTGGTTACATCTTCTGACATCAGACTCGGACTTCTCTTGAACTGAATTTTAATGTGCGTATTGTTATGCATTTACTTTTCTACATTGGCTAGAGGTATAGGGAAGGGTTGAGATATCATAAACATGTTTAACCCCGCCACATTTTTGCGCCTGTCCCAAGTCAGGAGCCTCTGGCCTTTGTTAGTCTTGTATTATTTTTAATTTTAGTTTCTTGTGCACAATTTGGAGTTAAGTATGGCGTTCATTATCGCTGAACTAGTATATATATTTGTTTAGGGGCCTGCTGAAGGACACCTCCGGGTGCGTTAATTTCTCGCTGCATTGAAGACCTGTTGGTGACCTTCTGCTGTTGTCTCTTTGACACATTCCCCATTTCCATTCTCAATTTTATTGGTATATGAAATGATGATGTATATTTCTGTCTGATCTTGACCTTATTTTTATTGTTCATGTTATTTTTTTGTGCTTGTTCTGTATTTCAAATACTGTATTCAATAGAGATCAAATATATTTATAGTTTATGTAATGATGGTAAGGTGTACATGTCTGTTTGTTTATATGAGCAGGTCCTCAATGTTCATTGTTTATCAGTCAATATTTATTTGTGTCTTGGAAAATGTAAGCAAAAGATCGATTACATTTAGTGTACGAAAAAATTGTAGGTTGAACGTGTCTATCTGACAGGATTTATTTGACCTTGACCTATTTGTCATTGGCCTATGTAAGTGTTATGTTCATGTGATACTTGAAAATAAATCATTATTTTAAGACTTTGGAGGTTAATTAAAAAATAGTCAGCAAAGCTGGTCAGATATTTTAGTGTGTGCATATTGAAAAGAAACATTGGGGCAATTTTAGAATGAATACAGTTGCAATGCTATCTGTATGTTTGATGATTTTTAGGGAGGAAAACTGACATGCCTACATCATTGCTTGGACATTTTACCACATGTTACCTGCAGATCTCCACAGGAAAGTTTTGAGATTTTAAGCAACATCAGAAGTCCTGCAGACTACACAGACCATGATAGACTGTTTGATGGTATAGAATTCAAGAGTCCTACATTCCAGAGACCGTATCAGTATCTTAAGAGGCTTGACACAAATTGTAGACTTGATGATGTAAATGCTCAAATACCAGAAGGGGATAAGACACAGTGTCTGAATACATTACTTAAGTATGTCTAATGCCAAACATTTTTTTCTTTCTGGGAAGTTACAGTTTTTTAGTTAGTTTCAGGCCGGCGGCGCGCGCGCGCGATAAATCAAAACTTACAACTATATATTGCAAAAAAATTGGAAACCATGAAATCAAATATTCACAAAAATGCAAATTTTCCTCAATCCATGAAAATTGATACCCACAAAAATAAATGAATCCACAGTATTTTATATTTATAATTTTTTCAGACACTGTGGTATCAGAGATCCATCCTGGTCAGAATTGCACCATTTTGTCAGCTTCTTAAACAAACAGTTACAAGACTTTGAAGTGTCAGCTTTCTGTAGTTTAGCGGCAGTAGAGGACTTACCAGGATTTGCCAAGTTTGTGCTCCAACTTCTGTTACAAATGTCTAGGGTAAGATGTGTTTTGTTTGGATTATCTCACAAAGCAAGAATATTACTGTTGAAATAGAAAAAAAAAAAAAATTCTTTCTTTAAGCAGTGATTATATAGCAATGCACTTCGAAATGTATTTTTAACTTAATTTTGAAAATTCAATTTGAGAAATTGGTTTTAACTAGTTAGGTGGATAAGAAAATGCTCTAAAAAAGTAATTTCTTTAATTAAGTTCCTGACAATTAGTGAGAATCATACAGAAAGTTTTGTTGACAGCATTTTTCTGTGAAATCCTTGTTAATAAATACTACTTGAATGAATTTTGTTTACAGGATTTTTCTACCCGGTCTTTGATAATGAGTGAGGAATCACCATTACAACTGCTACAGAGACAGATAAGTGAAGAGGACCAAGTAAAGGAGGGGGAAGACGTTATACAGATGTACAAGATGAGGAGAAATTGGGAAACAAGGTAAAGTATCAGTACTTAAGAGTATATTTTTACAGTATAAATTTGGTGTTTATTTGATTTTGAATTCAATTTTATCTATTTCAAATCATTGCATGTTTGATCATCTGTGTTGACATCTGACAGCTGAAATATTGACCAAGTACAGAAGATTTACTTTATTTTGAATAAATTTAACAAAGGCTTTTGATAATTAGATTATAGAATTCAAACATTCTATATAATTTTGTAATAAAATTGTTTGAATGATCATGAAATTATTGCAATTTCATGAAAGTCTTACAGTGAGTTGCTTGTAGGTGTTATGGTA
This sequence comes from Mytilus edulis, assembly GCF_963676685.1. Taxonomy (NCBI): domain Eukaryota; kingdom Metazoa; phylum Mollusca; class Bivalvia; order Mytilida; family Mytilidae; genus Mytilus; species Mytilus edulis. Next base: position 56,693,381 of record NC_092353.1, on the reverse strand, counting down.
AAATTTTACCTATAGCTCAACCTGTGTTTAAATTTGTCAACACAATAGGGACATTTAAATTGACCAGTTGGTATTGTTAGATTTAAATATACCTTGATTCTACCTGTACAGATTTTTATTCACCTAACCCAAAGTTTCAGCATGCTTTTTTCCTGAAGATTTTCTTACCTAGGATTATTCTATTAAAAATTGATAGGGAAGAAAATAATTTGGTTTTCATTGTTTTAAATCCCTGATATATTTGATTTATCTATTTTTTACCTAAAATTCTAAATCAGTAAAAGATTAAAATAAATATGTATTACTATGTTTGAAAATTTAAACTGTTTTTACACCAAAATGCTTCTTTAAAATTCGAACCCTTATACATAGTATTGTCCAGCTGCCAGTGAAACAAGAAATAGCTGTTCAGGGTGTTTACAGTTCAAATTTTCAGAGGGATATGTTGTTTTTTTCTTCACATGACCCTTCAAGATTCTCATTTTGGATTATTATTTGCAATGTTTTAAATCTTTTGGTGTCATTGTGCATACAATATTGGATTTATTTTATTTGAATTCACTACTCAGACTTTTTATAGCAATTTTGCTTCTTAAAATGTGATGTGTTTCTTTCAAGATTTTATTGTCATGAAGGACATCAAGGAGGAAATAATTCATTCAAACCGTTTTGTGGGGCTTACATATGATGTTGTACATATAAAATTCGAAATAATTTTGGAGTATACCTTGCTGTGTTTTTTCTTTGAAATCTATTATAATATTAGTGGGAGTTTTGTGCATAAAATGCTGTGTTCACTAAAGGAATTCAATTTTTCATACGATGGGATTTAGTTATGTCAAAGATTTAAAGATTTCAAAACTGGAATTCAAGTAGGAGATATAGTGTGAGTTCATCCAACATGTTTCTGTGGCTTTAAATGTGATTTTTGAAATATTCATTATTAATTTTGGGATCTATTACAAATTTAAGATGATTCCCTATTTAAATGGGATCTTGGAAATGAAATAAAATGTTAAAGTAATGCAGTGGATATAGTCTAATCTAGTGATAAAGTGAAAAATGAAAGTAAAATATTCTAAAATATTCCTAACGTGAGGAAATGTTTTTTAAAAGTGAATGTGAAATTGGAAATAGTCATTATAAAATTCTGAATCAAATATTGTTTGATTTGGAAATTATTATAGGAAATGAAATAAAATGTTGAAGTAATGCAGTGGATATAGTCTAATCTAGTGATAAAGTGAAAAATGAAAGTAAAATATTCTAAAATATTCCTAACATGAGGAAATGTTTTAAGTGAATGTGAAATTGGAAATAGTCATTATAAAATTCTGAATCAAATATTGTTTGATTTGGAAATTTATTATAGGAAATGAAATAAAATGTTTACTGTGGATATATTAAAATCAGGTGATATATAGTAAAAATATAAATAAAATATTACAAAATATAAGTGAGGATAACTATTTGGAATATAGTAATGGAAATGATTCTGAATTATGTATAGATTCTGCACCTGTTAAATTAGGATGTATATAATTGGAAGTTAATCAGAATTTATACTATGGATTTAGAAAAAAATCTAGTAAAGTAGTGAAAAATGAATAAAATTGGGAATTATTTAAAATCATTGGAATTCTGGATGAGATGTCAAATATTAGTGTAAATATATTAATGAAATTGTTTATTCAAATATGATTTTGAGGTTTCATTAAAGTGAGTGAATTATTACGACTGGATTATTTAGGGTATTAAACACTGCTAGTAGTGGCTATGCAAACATTTAGATGAAATGTAGTGCATTTTAGGTCATGCAATTTTAAATTACATGTAACTGCAAGAAAATAAAATATATGATATAGTCATTCTTGTTTGGCTTGATCACTCATAAGATTTTGAATGACAGCAAAATAAAAATTTCTCAATAGAATAATCCTAGGTAAAAAAAAGTTCAGGAAAAAAGCATGCTGAAACTTTTGGTTAGGTGAATAAATTTTTTTACAGGTAGCATCAAGGTAGATTTAAATCTAACAATACCAACTGGTCAATTTAAATGTCCCTATTGTGTTGACAATTTTAAAAACAGGTTGAGCTATAGGTAAAATTTTACCATAACACCTACAAGCAACTCACTGTATAAAATATAAAAATGGTATCATATTTAAAATGCAAGTTTTTATTATTTTGAATTTTACTCCGTCACAATATTCTCTTCAATAAATTGCAATTACAGTTTTGCACAAATTTCAAATGGTAATGATAGTCTCTATTATGAAACAAAGTGATTGAATATGTATAACATATGTTAATAATGTGACTTTATTTTTACTAGAAATATTACTATATATTGATTTTGCATATTTTTCTGTCTTTTTTCCCGACCGACCGACCCGACTTTTTCATCAGGAAAATCCGTAAACCAACAAATTAAAAAAACAGTGGCCTAAATGCTGAAATAAATCTAAGCACGTTTAGATTGAATTTATGTTTTTCAGTCATTACCCTTACCTGTTTTTCAACCCAGACCAGCATTGCATGACTTTCTTTGGATTCAACATAGACAGAAGAACAGGGAATCTGGTTGATGTTCAAACAAGTAACATTTTAGAACCAGAATTTATACATCCGTCTTTGTTTGATGCTCTTGTCAAAAATGGAGTCAATCTTACTGAAAACTTTGATGCTCTCCCAAGGTAAAATTTGTTGGGATTTTCAAATTGTTGATGTAAATATCTCTTCATTCTGCAGTTCATTTCAGGTATGCATGTTAGATAGCGTTTTCCTTAATTCCTCTGCCCATATTGTATACTTGTATGATGACCAGATGAAACCTGATGGTCGTAAAATTATAGCAGGTTATACAAAAATAAAGATATGTGGTATAATTGCCAATGAGACAACGATCCATCAAAGTTCAAATGTGGAAGATGTAAACAAGTATAGGCAACTGTACAGCCTTCAACAATGAGAAAAACCCATACCATGTGGTTAGCTACAAAAGAGACAGACATGAAAAATATGAACCAATTCAGTTGAAAAAACTAATAGCATAATTTATAACAAAACAGTTTATGAAAAATAAATATGACAGACATGAACAAACAGCAACCACTTAACTACAGGATCCTGACATGGGACAGGCACATAAAGAATATTGTAGCTGGGTTAAACATGTTTGTGAGTGCTTTACTTACCCCCTAACCTATGACAGTGGTTTAACAGTACAACATAAGAACGAACTAGTTGGATACTAAAAGAAATACATCTAACAAAAACACCTACCGGTAAGTGGACGTGAACACCATTTTAAGGGATTTTTTTTTTACAAGTTCTTATTTTTGTGTTGATTTGTCAAGTTAAAATATTCCTTTATAAATTTTCAATTTTAGACTTGAAAAAATCACAAAAATGTGTTATGTAATGGGAATAGAAAATATACATGATCCAGATGAAACCTACGAGTTGACTACAGATAATGTGAAGAAGATACTGGCTATTTATATGATATTCAGGTAATTTGGATATTGAGCTTTAAATTTAAAAAAAAATCTGTTGACTCCACTGTTTGAATTTTTTCTGCTGTTAATGGCAGTTTTTGCTATGTCACAGATGTTTTTCATTTGTTTATCATTGGATTTCTGTCTCATTAATGTTTACTTTTATAACTTAACTTCCTTTTACCAATCCATAGATTTAAGAAGAATTGGTATGAGTGCCAATAAGACAACTCTCCTTCCAAGTCACAATTTGTTCAAAGTTAACCATTATAGGTTGGCCTTCAACACAGAACCTTGGCTCACACGGAACTGCAAGTTTTAAAGGGCCCCAAAAACATACCTGTCAACCTGTGACGATGAAAATGCAGGTCATGACCTGCATTGAAGAATCAAATCTCAGGTCATAACGCGTACGAACTTTTTCGAGCTGAATTTCAGTATCTATGGTACATTTTCTTATAATGTATATCAAAGATACCAAAACATCAATGCATGTTCACTTGGTTAAGTCATTTTAAATCTTGTTAAATATTGTTTCATTGCACTTTTAAAGATTTTTATATATTTGTGTAACTCAGTCTTATGTGCTTTACTTTTTGTCATCATCTTAAATTTAATTTAAAATGAGACTACTAGCCTTTAAACATACCATGTAGAGGTATTACATGTATGAACATTCATGTCTTAATTGACAAGGAAATTAGACTATGATAAAATATAGTAATACAGTTAAAGGAAGTATAAATGTAAAAAATAATTTTCAACTTTTTTTTAATAAATTGTATAAAGGTATAAAAATTATGAAAAGTTATTTTTCAATATGTATTTGAATTTTATATTATTATGATTTAATCTTTTTCACCCATAAAACGTAAATATAAGGAATAATTTTGAATGGTGACAAATAAGGGGAAGTAACTCTTAGTTGAAATATCTTTGTAAAACCACAGGGCAATTTACGACCTAAAGCTAAGGTAATTGGTGTTAATCAACAGTGTGTTTGACACCAAAGCTGTCAAGTGAAGCCATGCACTTAATGGGTCACTTAATTTGACAGTTTACATAGCTAGATGAACTGCATGTTCATGGAAGAATTACGAATTTGCCGGTATTTCAAAGGAATATTACTTATGAAAATCAATCTCAAGGCTAAGAAATACGGGTGAAATCGGGTCATTTTCGGAATTTCCGGGTTATTTCAATGACCCGGCGGGTGATCCGGGTGATCCCTCAGAATTGTGAAAATCTCGGGTCACACCCGCAGAATCCGGGTCAGTTGACAGGTATGCCCAAAAATGACTATGCATTCAAACAAGAAAAACTTAAGTCTGATCTATGTAAAAAAAAGCGCGAAACACTTATGAACTACACCAACAAATGACAACCACTGAACAACAGATTCAAGCCCTAGGACAGGTGCAAACAAATGCAGCAGGTTTAAACGTTTTAGCAGTGCACAATCCTTCATCCTAATCTGAATTTATCATCACAACATAGAAAGACATACTTTGAAATAGCCATTGAAATGGCCTAACCTTTACCAAAAAACGTTGCACATAAGTTGCACATAAGATGCTCACGTTAGAAACTAACATGATTGCACACGAGTTTTTAGCTCACCTGTCCCGAAGGGACAAGTGAGCTTATGCCATCACTTGGCGTCCGTCGTCGTCCGTCCTCTGTCGTCCGTCGTCTGTCGTCGTCTGTCGTCGTAAACTATTTAAGAATCTTCTCCTCTGAAACTACTGGGCCAAATACTTTCAAACTTTAACTGAATGTTCCTTAGGGTATCTTATTTATAAATTGTATCCGAAGTTTTGATCTATCAACAAACATGGTCGCCATTGCTAAAAATAGAACATAGGGGTCAAATGCAGTTTTTGGCTTATAACTCAAAAACCAAAGCATTTAGAGCAAATCTGACATGGGGTAATATTGTTTATCAGGTCAAGATCTATCTGCCCTGAAATTTTCAGATGAATCAGACAACCTGTTGTTGGGTTGCTGCCCCTGAATTGGTAATTTTAAGGAAATATGCTGTTTTTGGTTATTATCTTGAATATTATTATAGATAGAGATAAACTGTAAACAGGAATGTTCAGCAAAGTAAGATTTACAAATAAGTCAACATGACGGAAATGGTCAGTTGACCCCTTTAGGAGTTATTGCCCTTTATAGTCAATTTTTAACCATTTTTCGTAAATCTTAGTAATCTTTTACAAAAATCTTCTCCTCTGAAACTACTGGGCCAAATACTTCCAAACTTTAACTGAATGTTCCTTAGGGTATCTAGTTTGTAAATTGTATCAGAAGTTGTGATCTATCAACAAACATGGTCGCCATTGCTAAAAATAGAACATAGGGGTCAAATGCAGTTTTTGGCTTGTAACTCAAAAACCAAAGCATTTAGAGCAAATCTGACATGGGGTAATATTGTTTATCAGGTCAAGATCTATCTGCCCTGAAATTTTCAGATGAATCAGACAACCTGTTGTTGGGTTACTGCCCCTGAATTGGTAATTTTAAAGAAATTTTGCTGTTTTTGGTTATTATCTTGAATATTATTATAGATAGAGATAATCTGTAAACAGCAATAATGTTCAGCAAAGTAAGATTTACAAATAAGTCAACATGACAGAAATGGTCAGTTGACCCCTTTAGGAGTTATAGCCCTTTATAGTCAATTTTTAACCATTTTTCGTAAATCTTAGTAATCTTTTACAAAAATCTTCTCCTCTGAAACTACTGGGCCAAATACTTCCAAACTTTAACTGAATGTTCCTTAGGGTATCTAGTTTGTAAATTGTATCCGTAGTTATGATCTATCAACAAACATGGTCGCCATTGCTAAAAATAGAACATAGGGGTCAAATGCAGTTTTTGGCTTATAACTCAAAAACCAAAGCATTTAGAGCAAATCTGACGTTGGGTAATATTGTTTATCAGGTCAAGATCTATCTGCCCTGAAATTTTCAGATGAATCAGACAACCTGTTGTTGGGTTGCTGCCCCTGAATTGATAATTTTAAGGAAATTTTGCTGTTTTTGTTTATTATCTTGAATATAATTATAGATAGAAATAAACTGTAAACAGCAATAATGTTCAGCAAAGTAAGATCTTCAATTAAGTCAATTTGACCAAAATTGTCAATTGACCCCTTAAGGAGTTATTGCCCTTTAAAGACTTTTTTCACAATTTGTTCATCATGTTGACTTACTTTAAAAAATCTTCTCCTTTGAAACTGCTGTATCAATTTCAGCCAAACTTAGGCTAAATGAGTTTCAGAGTATCTAGTATAAATTTTATATTTTATTTCCTTGTATGTCAAGAAAAATAGCTCCTATGGCTAAAATAGAACATAGGAGAAAATGATTATTTTTTTTGGCTTTTGAAGAAAATAGGACGATCCAAAAAACATTTAAATAAATTGAAAAGCCAAAATAATCATTGATGAGAGATTTAACCAAAAGAATTAAGGTGAGCGATTCAGGCTCTTGAGAGCCTCTTGTTTATTTTATTTAAACAATAATCATGATCATGACTAAAAACATAACATTACATTATAAAACAAATAGAGGGACTTGTAAGTTTAGTACACAATGAATGTCTTTGATAAGTACTGTATTTCAAAAAGTTTAAAAAGGAAAAATCTTTATACATGTAGTACTTATTTTGAAGCAACTGGTATATATATTCCCATAAAGGACTTAAAATTGTAATATATTTCAAAATCTGACACAAAAATAAAAATAATGAAATAGAAATGATAACTTACTAATAATTAACCACAGCCACACTGGTTTTATCAGATTTCAACAATGCCTCTCTTCAAATAGCACAATATAGGACTTAACATTTTCCATATCCATCTACCTCCATTTATTGCATGCTTTTCATGAATTTGAATTTACAGGAAGTACATGACTGGGCATGTCATTTTGAAAAAGCTCATATGAGCAATGATGTAGGTTAGTTTTGAATGGTTAGAAGAATGGAAAAACTTTTCAAAGTACAAAACTAACATAAAACTAACATGGATGATAAAAGCTCACCTGAGGTTTGAATTGCACATGTGAGCATTATGTTAGATTTTTGTGGGCACATATGAACTACCAAACTGCACATATGAGCAACCTGATTTGCATACAATTCTTACTTGCATCTCATGTGCTTCACATGTGAAACTTGTGTGCTTTTGTTAGCAATTTCTGTACGCGAACTCCATCAGAAGACATATTAACAAATAAATGTAAACATACACTGAACGAATAAATTTTATCTATTCATCATGACACAATGTAAATACAATATTAATAAAAAGGGGGTGATGTAAAACAATAATATAAAGACAACTATAACCTTGGACACAACAGCATTAAATAAAATAAAGTACACAGATAAATATAAATGACTTTGTTGTAAGGAGTACATGGAGTTCTCAAATATTCTTTTACAAATTAATAAATCTATTGTTCATAGTACAAGAACAGAAGTGAATAACAAAAAAGCATAATGAATTGTATCAACATGTCAAATTAACTTTGAAGTACATTTTGAGAGTTCTCGCAGTTACTGAAAGTTAGTTAAACACCAGCAAAAAATTAATGATAAAAAAAATCATGGATCAGAGATTAACTATTTATTTTCAGATGTGATATACCAATAATTATTATGGGAGAGACTGGCTGTGGTAAAACTCGTCTAATCAAGTTCATGTGCAAATTACAGCAACCTCCAGGTGTAAATGTTGAAAACATGATATTGATGAAGGTAACTATTGAGATTATAAAAGAAGAAGTTATCGTCCTTAAATGATAAAGATTTTGTACTAAAATATGCATTGGAAAAAATGGAGGAGAGAGAAACTATTACCAACAAAAATGATCAGCAAAATTTGGAATTTTATTTTAGTCTATAAAGTTTGGATAGTGACCTTTTTAGCTCACCTGACCTGAAAGGTCAAGTGAGCTTTTCTCATCACTTGGCGTTCGTCGTCTTTAACTTTTACAAAAATTACGAAACTACTGGGCCAGATTTAATTAAACTTAAAAAATGTTTCTGGTGACCACGACAACCAACCAAGATGGCTGCCATGGCAAAAACAAGAACATAGGGGTAAATTTATATCTCTGAAACCAAAGCATTTAGGGAGCTACCATTTGATTTTTATGGGGGGGCTAGGATGAAATTTGAAAAAAATAGGCAGGACAGGAGTTTTGAGTAAAAAAAAAGGCAGGATGTGACACTTGCAAAAAAAAAAAAGTCAGGACGACAATTTAGGTAAAAAAAAGTCAGGATAAACTAAAAAAAAAAGGCAGGACCGATTAGAGTGAAAAATAAAAAGGCAGGACAGAGATTACAGCTAAAAAAAAATGCAGGACAAAAATTTTCATCCTAGCCCCCCCATAAAAATCAAATGGTAGCTCCCTTAGAGCAAATCTTACATGAGGAAAAATTCTTTATCAAGTCAAGATCTATCTGCCCTGAGATTTTCAGATGCATCGGACAACCCTTTATTGAGTTGCTGCCCTTGAATTGGTAATTTTAAGGAAATTTTGCCGTTTTTGGTTATTATCTTGAATATTATTATAGATAAAGATAAACTGTAAACAGCAATAATGTACAGCAAAGAAAGATCTACCACAATAACACAACATGATCAAAATGGTCATTTGACCCCTTAAGGATGTTCGCTACTCTGTTTAAAAATAACAGGCTTTTTGAAAGACTGTTATGAATTGAAAGTATATAAATTAAGAAACTAAAAAAGTAGAAAAAAATGGTGGGTCCTTGTGCTTGTTTTCAAGATGTAAGCCATTGGAAATTTGGCGGGAAATAATTATCTCTAGATTTTTCATACATTTAACATTGGCACCTTTTTTGTTTCAAAAACTATGAAAAAATAACAAGGATTTTATAAGATTTTGAAATGTGGCTTTTTAAACTTTATGTTTTAAAATTATGAACAGAAAAATAGGGGTTAGTGGGCAATTTTTTTTAATGACAATACATGGATAAAACCAGAGGATTCCGAAAATCTGTTAGAATTCAAATAAAAATAGAGGAGCAAACATCCTTAAGGAATTATTGCCCTTTGTAGTCAATTTTTAAAACATTATTTTCATAAATTTTGTAAATTTTTACAAAATATTTTCCACTGTAACTACTGGGCCAAGTTCATTATAGATAGAGATAATTGTAAGCAGCAAGAACGTTCAGTAAAGTAAGATCTACAAACACATCACCATCACCAAAAAACAATTTTGTCATGAATCCATCTGTGTCCTTTGTTTAATATGCACATAGTCATAGACCAATGTGAACTACACAGGCTCTTTAGAGCCTCTAGTTTGAAGATTCATGTAGAGTCAGGTTAGTGACATAGACTCTTTAGAGCCTCTATTTTAATGAAACAAACATTGCTCATTCCAATCATTATTCTTCATTGGTTTTGAATTCATATACTGTAAGATTTGTAAATTGAATGGCTCTTTAAATGTTATATTGCAGTGGTGGCATTGAGCATTTGGTTGAACAGCTGATGAAAAAGCTTTGTTTTGACATAAACAAAATAACTACATTGACTAAACTTTTATGTTAAACAATCACTTAGTCTTATTAAATTGAACTGTTATTTCAAAGTATTAACCATGTCTTTTTATACTGTTGCTCGAAATACCCATTATGAAAGACTATCTGAGATTCTAATTAAGAATAAATGAAACATTTCAGGTTCATGGAGGAACAAAAGCATCATATATTAAGAGGAAAGTAAGAAAGGCAGAAGAGATGGCAAGGAAGAATGCGGCAGCTTACCCATTCATGGATACTGTATTATTCTTTGATGAAGCCAATACTACAGAAGCTATTGGTGTGATCAAGGAAATTATGTGTGATAAAACTTTAGGAGAAAAACCTCTCAAACTACATAAAAAACTGAAAATTGTGGCTGCATGTAATCCATACAGAAAGTAAGTGAAAAAGATTTTGTACAGTCACAAATGTTTAGGGCACATAATACTTAGTGCACATTTACTTTGTTTAATGTCCCAATTACAGCAGATTCCAACGAGTATGAAGCTACAGGTAGATTCTTTGGTTAGCTTCCTTGTTAGCTCAACCATGAAATGATTATTACCTCAAAATTGGGAGGAACATAGCACCAATTCATCATCCAATGAAAACACTCATATCGATGGCCTATTTATAATATGTATGTTTCATACAAACAGGTTTCCCTAAACAACTTTGCAAATTAAATTTCATTTCTTATAGTTTTTGATTGAATTAAAAAATTCTATGTATTACAATAGATTAGAAGCGGAGTTACGGTTTATTTTTTGTTCAAGGATGATGTACCCTTGTGTTGATTCAATGCTAAACAAATGGAAATTTTATAGAAAATCCACAGCATTTCCCCTTGCACTTTCATAGTTGGCAATTTAGTACTTGATATATTGAGGATTTTTGCAAGCAGTGCACGTGCTAGCAATGATTTCACTGAATCAAGTTTATAAATCTAGGACTTTTTGTAAACAATAAACGCTAGCACATCATAGAAAATCAAGTGAGTAAGGCAGCAACCATTTGATTTTCGGGGGGGGGGGGGGGGGGGCTATGGTTTTTTTTGGAAAAAAAAGTTTGTTTCCAGTTTTTGGAGAAAAAAATAATTTGTTTTTGATTCTGAGAAAAAAAAATTGTTTGTTTCACCCTCAGCTGCCACTATATGTAATGCTAAAATTGAAAGAAAAAAAATTGTTTTCGACTTGTCGCGAAAAAAATAGATTGTTTTTCTCCACAGGCGAAAAAAAAAGTTTGTACAGAAAAAAAACCATAGCCCCCCCCCCAAAAAAATCAAATGGTTGCTGCCTAATCTATGCTTAAAATTTTATAACAAAAATATCTGCGGATTTTCTACAATAATCTTGGTTTATTTGCCACAAAATCCCGTTTAACTTTTAAATGCAATAAAACTACAAATAATAATGCTTAATCGAAGTTTCCTCATTGTAAATGTACAAAATAGCCCATCTCTATTATTCATTATCTTTACTGTTTTAAAATTATTGCAGTTTGAAACATTCGTAATTCAATGGCTACAGAAGGGGTCATTAACCTTATACATACACATAACTGGATTTTTAAATGAACTGAGTAATTGATTGAAATAAAATTGGCAAATCAAACACACCTACAACATGCTTGTGGATTAGCTTATACTTATCAATAAATTTTAAATTTAGATTGAAAACTTATTTTTAAACTGACTTGTAAAACAAGTTTTACAATGTTTATACTCTGTCACTAGTTCTGATTGGCTATCTGTTTAACTATTGACTCCACCCAAATGTTTGTGTTCCTTACCTAATAATGATTTCATGGTTGAGCTAGCAAGGAAGCTAACCAAAGAATCTACATTTAGCTTCATACTCGTTGGAATCTGCTGTAAAACCATCTATTTTACAGTATTATGAATATTAAGATGGTATAGAGATATACAATAAAATCCAATTAAGAAGAATCCCTTACGGTGTTACTTTTATATTGCCAAGAACAGATATACAGAGCATGGCAAATACAAATGAAACTTTATTAAACTTCTAATTTTCAGACATTCTGATGATATGATAAAGAAACAAGAGGAGGCAGGACTTGGTTATCATCTTAGTGGCAGGGAGATCACAGATAAACTAGGTATACATTATGTTTTATAAAACCTGTCCATGTCATGATTGGATTTGTATCAATTTTCTTATTTTTGCTGTCCAATACTCTAATTTGCATTGAATTTTTGATGATTTTCTTTACTGTTTTGTAAGGTGAAACCTTGAGGAACCTTGTTTTAAAATGTTCTGGTAATAAAAGCATCAATTCAAATCAAATGAACAGTTTCTGGGGTGACCAAGCTTCCTGACCTTTTTAGCTCACCTGGCCAAGGGATCTTTTCTCATTACTTTTCAGAAAGGCATTGCTGTCCTCAAATTATAAAAATAGTGTCCTCTAAAATAAAAACCAAATTTATCCAATTACTTTAAATTTAGAGTATCTAGTAAAAGAATATATTCAATGACTTGTCTGCCAACCAAGTCGGCCTACATGGTTAAAAATAGTCAATTACTGTGGATTCATTAACATTCGTTGGATACCAATTTTTGTGAGTTTCATGGGTACAGGTGAACCACGAATTCAAATGTTCAACTAATAACATATTTTGAATAGGCTTTGTATACAGATATTGACAAAACCAGGAAATCAAATATCCACGAATATGCAAGTTTTGAGCTATCCACGAAAATTGGTACCAACGAAAATAAATGAATCCACAGTATATGTTTTGTTGTGTGGAATGTATTTTTTTCAGGATTTGGTGTTTGATTTGGTCTGTTGTTCTGTGCAGTATTCCTGATCTTCTAATCTTTGTATTATTTATTTTCAGGCCATGTTCCAATGAGACATTTGGTTTACAGAGTCCAGTTCTTACCACAGAGCATGTTGCCATTAGTCTGGGACTTCGGACAGCTGAATACCACTGTAGAAGAGATGTATATCAGTCAGATGGTCCTCAGATATGTATGTATATCTAGTGGGTCTCTTTTTTTTGCAAGCGTGACACGTGAAAAGTCCAAATGGGAAACAAAGTTGGCGGGACACATGAAATTTCAAGCACTATTATTATAAAGATAGTGGGATATGAGATTCTACCAAAAAAATAAGCATGATCCAGGATCAGACCCTTCCACTAAATGAGACCCCTTTTCTTAAGCATTTCAAATGTCAGGGGTGTTTTCATGATAAAAGGGGCTTTGATTTAGTATTTTTTATGCACCCGCTGTAGCGGAGGGGGTGTTAAGTTTTTTTCTTCTAGTGACTTTCAGTAACTGAAACTGAAACACAAAATAAACAAGAACAGATTTAATGTTCTATGGAAATTTGAAAATAGAAGTTCTGATGTAGAAATAAACAAAATTATGGTATAAATATTTTTAACAATGTAGAAAAACTGTAAAAATATAACATTGTAAGTTTTTTACATTGTTAAAAATATTGATATAATATTTCTGTTTATTTCTGCATCTGAACTTTCATTTTCAAATTTCCAAAGATCATTTAATCTGTTCTTGATTAAGTTGTGTTCCAGTTATTGAGAGACAGACGGAAAAATAAATACTCAACATTAGGACTAAAAAGCTTTGTTTTTAAATCTATTAAGGTAATCTTTTTTTAGTTGTATCAGAAATTTAATTTCTGTATTTTTAATATTTTCAGATAAAGAATGGCCAATTGCCAAAAATACATGGATTGGATACAACTGTTAGCAAATTACTGACTGTGTCACAGGACTTCATGAGAGAACAAAAGGTAAATTACTTAATATAGATTGGATACAACTGTTAGTAAAATACTGACTGTATCACAGGACTTCATGAGAGAACAAAAGGTAAATTACTTAATATAGATTGGATACAACTGTTAGTAAAATACTGACTGTATCACAGGACTTCATGAGAGAACAAAAGGTAAATTACTTAATATAGATAAGATACAACTGTTAGTAAAATACTGACTGTATCACAGGACTTCATGAGGGAACAAAAGGTAAATTACTTAATATAGATTGGATACGACTGTTAGTAAAATACTGACTGTATCACAGGACTTCATGAGAGAACAAAAGGTAAATTACTTAATATAGATTGGATACAACTGTTAGTAAAATACTGACTGTATCTCAGGACTTCATGGGAGAACAAAAGGTAAATTACTTAATATAGATTGGATACAACAGTTTGTAAAATACTGACTGTATCACAGGACTTCATGGGAGAACAAAAGGTAAATTACTTAATAAAGATTGGATACAACTGTTAGTAAAATACTGACTGTATCACAGGACTTCATGAGAGAACAAAAGGTAAATTACTTAATATAGATTGGATACAACTGTTAGTAAAATACTGACTGTATCACAGGACTTCATGAGAGAACAAAAGGTAAATTACTTAATATAGATTGGATACAACAGTTTGTAAAATACTGACTGTATCACAGGACTTCATGGGAGAACAAAAGGTAAATTACTTAATAAAGATTGGATACAACTGTTAGTAAAATACTGACTGTATCACAGGACTTCATGAGAGAACAAAAGGTAAATTACTTAATATAGATTGGATACAACTGTTAGTAAAATACTGACTGTATCACAGGACTTCATGAGAGAACAAAAGGTAAATTACTTAATATAGATTGGATACAATTGTTAGTAAAACACTGACTGTATCTCAGGACTTCATGAGAGAACAAAAGGTAAATTACTTAATATAGATTGGATACAACTGTTAGTAAAATACTGACTGTATCACAGGACTTCATGAGAGAACAATAGGTAAATACTTAATATAGATTGGATACAACTGTTAGTAAAATACTGACTGTATCACAGGACTTCATGAGAGAATAAAAGGTAAATTACTTAATATAGATTGGATACAACTGTTAGTAAAATACTGACTGTATCACATGACTTCATGAGGGAACAAAAGGTAAATTACTTAATAAAGATTGGATACAACTGTTAGTAAAATACTGACTGTATCACAGGACTTCATGAGGGAACAAAAGGTAAATTACTTAATATAGATTGGATACAACTGTTAGTAAAATACTGACTGTATCACAGGACTTCATGAGAGAACAAAAGGTAAATTACTTAATATAGATTGGATACAACTGTTAGTAAAATACTGACTGTATCACAGGACTTCATGAGAGAACAAAAGGTAAATTACTTAATATAGATTGGATACAACTGTTAGTAAAATACTGACTGTATCACAGGACTTCATGAGAGAACAAAAGGTAAATTACTTAATATAGATTGGATACAACTGTTAGTAAAATACTGACTGTATCACAGGACTTCATGAGAGAACAAAAGGTAAATTACTTAATATAGATTGGATACAACTGTTAGTAAAATACTGACTGTATCTCAGGACTTCATGAGAGAACAAAAGGTAAATTACTTAATATAGATTGGATACAACTGTTAGTAAAATACTGACTGTATCACAGGACTTCATGAGAGAACAAAAGGTAAATTACTTAATATAGATTGGATACAACTGTTAGTAAAATACTGACTGTATCACAGGACTTCATGAGGGAACAAAAGGTAAATTACTTAATATAGATTGGATACAACTGTCAGTAAAATACTGACTGTATCACAGGACTTCACGAGAGAACAAAAGGTAAATTACATAATATACATTTATAAATATACAACTATAAAAACTTGCATAGGATGAACCTTCAATAAGATATAACAATCAGAATCTTGGTTAAGAATTCTGCCAAATTCTTTTTTTAAAGCAGGGAAGAAATATTGTTTTTCTCTCAATGTTTGTTTGTTGTAATTGGCCTTTTCAACATAGTTCCATCTTAATTTTTTAATGCCCCCTCTGTAGCGGAGGGGCAATGAGTTTTAACATTGTCCGTCTGTTCGTTCATCCGTTTGTCTGTCCATTCGTCTGTTACCACAAAACATAGATCAAGTTAGATTTTGTTGGCGTCACTTTTACCATTTTACAGTAATGCCCCTTTACAAATTGAAAATTTTGATTCTGAAGTTTGACTTTATCAAATTTTATGAAATTTATACAAAATGCTTTTTACTTCCAAAATACAGATCCATTTTGAATTTTGGAGGTGTCACTTTAACTGTTTGAGAGTTATGCCCCTTTCCAAATGAAAAAACAAGCGTTTCTGTTTTCTAACTTAAGTTTGCCTTTACCAAATATTATGAAACTTATACACAATGCTTATTACCACATAACTCAGATCAAGTACAAATTTGGGTAGTGTCACTTTTACAGTTCTTCAGTTATGTCTGTTTATAACTTTTATATGATGTGCATGTGGGGGGCATCATCTGTGTCCCGTGGAAACATTCCCCATTTATTTATGTATGTCATGGAAAGTTATAACAGGTTTATTAACTGCTTTTGTATCTGTCTCTAGGTTAGTCCATCCAAAAGACGATAAGATGGAAATGACGTCAAACTATTCTTGGCTTTTATGGAAAGGAATGATCTCATTTTTAGATAAAAAAAGTATGAAATGCAATCAAAACCTTTTGGGCCTGACTTGATATCTGCTCAGATATTCAAGGCAGAAAATGATGTTACACTTGTCAAGAAAATTACATAATTTTTGCAAGGTGCAGGAATCTAATATCTGTTCTAAAAATAGAATGATGTCATTGTTATGCCCTACCTACAATAGTAGAGGGGCATTATGTTTTCTGGTCTGTGCGTCCGTTCGTTCGTCTGTCTGTCTGTTTGTCCGTCCGTTCATCCATCTGTTCGTTCGTCCGCATGTCCTGTTTCAGGTTAAAGTTTTTGGTCAAGGTAGTTTTTGATGAAGTTGTAGTCCGAACAACTTGAAACTTAGTACACATGTTCCCTGTGATATGATCTTTCTAATTTTAATGCCAAATAAGAGATTTTACCCAAATTTTACGGTCCATTGAACATAGAAAATGATGTTGTGAGTGTGGCATCTGTGTACTGAGGACACATTCTTGTTAAAATAATCTTTGAAAAATTTGGAGTTAAATTCCTTTGTCTAGATTTGCTGTTAAATCAACTACAACCAATACAACAAGGCAATAATTGTTTTTATTTCCCACTGATAAATGGAAGCAATCTTTACCGTTCAGTGCTTACAAGCACTTTGATTAATCTGGAGATTTAAACGATGTTTTGACATGAGCAGTGCAACTAATTCCTGTTTACCAATAGTGAATTTTACCCTGTACAATGAAAATGTTGGTAGATTTGTCTTTTTTTTCTGTTGAAGGCAATGATTAGTTATACATTTATTACAAGTAAATGTTGAAAAACAAATTTATTTTAGGATGATTGTAGTTTTGTCAGTTTACGAGATGTAGAGAGAGTTCTACAGTAGTAGATGTTCATGTTTATAGAATTTATTTTAGGATGAGTATAGTTTTGTCAGTTTACGAGGTGTAGAGAGAGTTCTACAGGTGATGAGTTGGTTCTACAGTAGTAGATGTTCATGTTTATATAATTTATTTTAGGATGAGTGTAGTTTTGTCAGTTTACGAGATGTAGAGAGAGTTCTACAGGTTATGCGTTGGTTTTACAGTCAGTCACAAGAAGATAATGCTCTGTTCCAGAGGATGAGAGACGATTCAGAAGATTCAGAAATTGATTCTGAAGAAGAAAGCATGGAATTGGGACATGTACAGGTATAATTCAAAAAAATAAATGTTTCCCATTTACAAAATATTCTTTTTAGCTCACCTGTCCCAAAGTGCCAAGTGAGCTTTTCTTATCACTTGGCGTCCGGCGTCGTTAACTTTTACAAAAATCTTCTCCTCTGAAACTAATGGGCCAAATTAAACCAAACTTGGCCACAATCATCATTGGGGTATCTAGTTTAAAAAATGTGTGGCGTGACCCCACCAACCAACCAAGATGGCTGCCATGGCTAAAAATAGAACATAGGGGTAAAATGCAGTTTTTGGCTTACAACTCAAAAACCAAAGCAATTAGAGCAAATCTGACATGGGGTAAAATTGTTTATCAGGTAAAGATCTATCTGCCCTGAAATTTTCAGATGAATCGTACAACCCTTTGTTGGGTTGCTGCCCTTGAATTGGTAATTTTAAGGAAATTTTGCTGTTTTTGGTTATTATCTTGAATATTATGATAGATAGAGATAAACTGTAAACAGCAATAATGTTCAACAAAGTAAGATTTACAAATAAGTCAACATGACCGAAATGGTCAGTTGACCCCTTTAGGAGTTATTGCCCTTTATAGTCAATTTTTGACCATTTTTCGTAAATCTTAGTAATCTATTACAAAAATCTTCTCCTCTGAAACTACTTGGCTAAATTAATACAAACTTGGCCACAATCATCTTTGGGGTATCTAGTTTAAAATATGTGTGGCTCGACCCGGCCAACCAACCAAGATGGTCGCCATGGCTAAAAATAGAACATAGAGGTGAAATGTAGATTTTTGCTTATATCTCTGAAACCAAAGCATTTAGAGCAAATCTGACAAGGTGTAAAATTTGTCATCAAGTGGAAATCTATCTGCCCTGAAACTCTCAAATGAATTGGACAACCAGTTGTTGGGTTGCTGCCCTGAAATAAGTAATTTGAAGGAAATTTTGCAGATTTTGGTTATTATCTTGAATATTATTATAGATAGATATAAACTGTAAACAGCAATTATGTTCAGCAAAGTAAGATCTACAAATAAGTCAACATGACCAAAATTATCAGTTGACCCCTTAAGGAGTTATTGCCCTTTATAGTCAATTTTGACCAATTTTTCGTAAATTTTTGTAATCTTTTACAAAAATCTTCTCCTCTGAAACTACTGGGCCAAATTTAACCAAACGTGGCCACAATCATTATTGGGGTATCTAGTTTTAAAAATGTGTGGCATGGCCGGGCCAACTAACCAAGATGGCCGCCATGGCTAAAAATAGAACATAGAGGTGTAATGTTGATTTTGGCTTATATCTCTGAAACCAAAGCATTTAGAGCAAATCTGACATGGGGTAAAATTGTTTATCAGGTCAAGATCTATCTGCCCTGAAATTTTCAGACAAATCGGACAACCTGTTGTTTGGTTGCTGCCCCCGAATTAGTAATTTTAAGGAAATTTTGCAGATGTTGGTTATTATCTTGAATATTATTTTAGATTGAGATCAACTGTAAACAGCAATAATGTTCAGCAAAATAAGATCTACAAATAAGTCAACATGACCAAAATTGTCAATTTGACCCCTTAAGGAGTTATTGCCCTTTATAGTCAATTGTTAAAAATTTTCATAAATTTTTAGGAAATATTTTCCACTGTAATTACTTAGCCAAGTTCATTATAGATAGAGATAATTGTAGCAACAAGAATGTTCAGTAAAGAAAGATCTACAAAAACAGCACCATCACCAAAACACCATTTTGTCATGAATTTATCTGTGTCCATTGTTAATATGCACATAGACCAAGGTGAGAGACACAGGCTCTTGAGAGCCTCTAGTTTGAATTTAAAAGTTCTTGCAGGATTCATTTTACTCTTGAAAAAAAAACTATGAAAAGATTATACTCTACTTTTGAGTGCCCTTAGCATTTCATGTATTGATAGTTGTGTAACAGTATTTTTGAATTGTACATATGATTTATGCCAATTTCTCTGTATAATAGAAAAGGCCATAATTTTAAGGATCTGCAAAACATGTTTTTGAGGTCAAAAACCCAGAAACATAGATTTATATATATATGGAAGTGTTTAACGACCTTGACTGGCTTTTCAGCCCTCGCACTGTCAGTATAGATATATAACAAAGGAGACAGGTATAATTGCCAATGAAATAACTATCCATAGCTGAAAGGACAAAGATGCTTACAATCACAGGTCATCGTATGACCCTAAAGTACTTTACAAGTACAAGTGTGTTGTCATTTATTGTTTGAAGAATAAATTTCGGACTCTTGTTTAATCCTAATGAAAATACTGTAAATTCTGAAATATTGTGAAGTTTTATTAATTCTGAAAATGCAATAGTATTTGTTTCTCAATAATGAAAACTCATATTCATAATTTCCTTAGTAATATTCAGCAGCACACAATTTTTATAATTGAATAAATTAGATTTCACAATTCTATCAATAATAAATGCCTGCATCAATTTCTAAATTTACAATTATAGATAATATTTATTTAGATAGCTGTTTAAATGAAAATGGAATACTGTTTCAGCAAATGGATGAAGTAACTAGGTCACTGGTTCTTGCCCTTGGAGTTTGTTACCTTGCCTGTCTCAAGAACAGAGAGGAATACAGGGAAACAGTAGCCAAGTATTTTACTCAGCCTTTACGTTTAGTAGGTTGTGCTGATGACATCCAAAAGGAATTATTCAGGTTTGTTTGTAAGGAAAAGACGTATTTATGCATTTTCTGTGTTTGCATTTATTTAAAGAATTAAATGCCCTAAAGGTGACCTTCTTTATATAGTATTCTCATTAAAATTCATTCACTTCATAATGTTGTACATTTGCAAAAATGATTAAATAAAGATCAATCTATTTCCAGATGCCAGTCAGTGTTTCTGGACAGTGTAGAATTAGCTCCAAACATAGCAAAGAACCAAGCCTTGAAAGAGAATGTGTTCATGATGATAGTTTGTATAGAATTAAGGATTCCTATGTTCTTGGTTGGTAAACCTGGAAGTTCAAAATCACTGGCCAAGACAATAGTAGCAGAAGCCATGCAAGGAAATGCTGCACATGATAAACTTTTCAAGTGTTTTAAACAGGTAAGGCAGCAACCATTTGATTTTCCGGGGGGGAGGGGGCTATGGATTTTTTTGGAAAAAAAAGTTTGTTTCCAGTTTTGGGAGAAAAAAGTAATTTGTTTCTGATCCTGAGAAAAAAAAAAATTGTTTGTTTCACCCTCAGCTGCCACTATATGTAATGCTAAAATTGAAAGAAAAAAATTGTTTTCGACTTCTCGCCAAAAAAATAGATTGTTTTTCGCCAAATATTTTAAGTTATTTTGAATCATCTTTGCAAAGTATGTTTCATATGATGAGTTGGTATACTCTGGATTCATTTATTTTTTGATGGGTACCAGTTTATGTGGATTGACAAAATGTTTTTGTAGATATTTGATTTCATCAATTTTGCTAAAGTCTGCACACATTCCAAAAGAAAATTTGTTATTCGTAACTGAACATTTCAATTTGTGGTTCCTCTGCAACCATGATAATCACCGTTGGTAATCAATGAAGTTGTCAGTTTTTTTTGTTTTTTGACTTTATTTTTATATGGAAAGCAAAATGTAAAAGCACTGAATGTTCAGTATAATGTTTTCCTAAAAAAAAGTGGGGATATACTGTTTTACTACTGTCTGTCAGTCCGTCCGCCAGACGTTAGTTCGTCTGTTTGTCCCAGGGCTTCCAAAAAATATTTGAGCCAGCCGGACATTTCATATCTGATCCCGATTTTAATCCCTTAAGACTTAGTCACAAAAGGCAATTATGGTAATCAGATGGCCATTCCAATGATTGACATTACATTAAAAAAAAAACGATTTTAAACTTTACTTTCATATGATATGAATTTGATGTTCGGATGTACCTGTTAAATTGGCAGTGCATCATTTATAGTGTGCACATCAGTGTGCTCATATCTGCCTTAGACTTTATTTGTGCAAAATGACATTGTCAAAAACTTTACTTTCGTTTTCACATTGTTCTAACCGGATGTTGACTTGACAATGGTAAAACATTGACCATAAACGGATGCATAAAATCCGTGCATGTTTACAAAGCACGACTGAGAGAAGAAGCTCTTTCCACTTTATCACTTCACCAAAATACTTGAAATGAACGTTAGATACAGGTATCAATGATAATTTTAGCATTTTTGAAGAAATGTAGGATGCATTATTAAATTTCCCACCTGTGCACATGCGCACACGTGTTCTAGTTCATACGACGGAGTTCTAACAATTTTTCATTTAAAACCTTTTTAAATTTTTCATCAAATCATGTTAATAAACTAATTTCTAATAATTTTAATCTTTTGGACTAAATCAATTAGATACAAACCGCTGAAATGTAAGAAAATAATTGTGAATAAACCAATCAATTTATACGATGTCCGGTACTGAACATAGTTCACCTGTCACCTGAACAGGTAGATTTCAGCTGTCCAACTACTAATTAGCCTTGATTAAAATTAGAAAGTATTGACGTGGGTGTTGTTTTGATAGTAATTAATCATCATGTCACATTTATGACCAGAAATGTGTTGATGTTAAAGGCAAAAGGTTGGGTCAAAAAGATTGTGAATTATGTAAAAATGACCGAAAAAGCCTTGAAAACTAAAAAGTATATGACCGTTTCATGCTTTGCCCAGCCGGACTTTTACCGGACATTATACAAATGACCGGAATATATGACCGTTTTGGAAGCCCTTTGTCCCATGAATACTTAATTACAAGGATTTCTGAAATTTGGTTTCAGGTTTTATACAAGTCAGCATTATGGTGTGATGTGTTTTCAGATTCATCACTCAACTTCTGTTTACCAAAAACACTTACATCAATTTGCACATGAGTAGCCGAGTTGAAAATTTTCGTCACATTTTTCTCAGGAACAAGCTTGGATGTCTGAAATTTGGTTTTAAGGTTTATATAAGTCAGCTATAACATGTGAAATATTATACTGGATACAGCTTAATGAAATGAAGAATCATAAAAGCTCAGGAAAATGGCTACTTGTAATTATTCTTTCCATTTTAAAACTGAAAATGTCCTTTCCATTTGAAAAGTGTGAAAAATTCTGCAAGTTACATGCAGACATCGTGTATGAATCATGGAGGATATCTAATATTTTTTTTAATGAAATTATGATTATTATTGGAATTAAAAAGTAAAAGCATAATTTGCATAATTTGCATTCATTTATTGAATTTATTAAATTAATAAGAGTATGAGGCTTGACAGTACAACATATGGTTTGAAAAAAATATCTTACGCTTTTTTAGAATCAGATGGTTTCCATCCAGTGTAGTTCTCTAACATCACCAGAAGTTATTAGTGGAATGTTCAGACAGTGTGCAGCCTATCAGAAGGGTAACAATCTGGACAGATTTGTGTCTGTTGTTGTACTGGATAACATTGATCTAGCTGAGGTTTCTCCTAGGATGCCTTTGACGGTAGATATTAATTATGATTATGTTATTTGTAGCGCTTTGAATACCAATAAAAATGTGTTTGGCAACTTTTTGATAATTATTTTGTAAAGTATTTTTATACGACCACAAAAATTGAAAAATTTTCAATTTTTGGTCGTATATTGGTATCACGTTGGCGTCATCGTCGTCCGAAGACATTTGGTTTTCGCACTCTAACTTTAGTAAAAGTAAATAGAAATCTATGAAATTTAAATACAAGGTTTATGACCATAAAAGGAAGGTTGGGATTGATTTTTGGGTGTTTTGGTCCCAACAGTTTAGGAATTAGGGGCCAAAAAGGGCCCAAATAAGCATTTTTCTTGTTTTTCCCACAATAACTTTAGTATAAGTAAACAGAAATCTATGAATTTTTAATATAAGGTCTATGACCACAAAAGGAAGGTTTGGATTGATTTTGGGAGTTTTAGTCCCAA
This sequence comes from Mytilus edulis, assembly GCF_963676685.1. Lineage (NCBI taxonomy): Eukaryota > Metazoa > Mollusca > Bivalvia > Mytilida > Mytilidae > Mytilus > Mytilus edulis. Next base: position 56,669,662 of record NC_092353.1, on the reverse strand, counting down.
CAGTTTAGGAATTAGGGGCCAAAAACAGGTCCTAGATAAGCATTTTTCTTGGTTTTTGCACAATAACTTTAGTATAAGTTAATAGAAATCTATGAAATTTTAATACAAGGTTTATGACCAAAAAAGGGAGGTTTTGATTGATTTTGGAAGTTTTGGTCCCAACCAATTAGGGGCCAAAAGGGTCCAAAATTAAACTTTGTTTGATTTCATCAAAAAATGAATTATTGGGGTTCTTCTTTGATATGCCAAATCTAACCGTGTATTCAGATTCTTAATTTTTTGTCCTGTTTTCAAATTGGTCTACATTAAGATCCAAAGGGTCCAAAATTAAACTTAGCTTGATTTTAACATAAATTGAATTCTTGGGGTTCTTTGATATGCTGAATCTAAACATGTACTTAGATTTTTGATTATGGGCCCAGTTAAAATTATTATATTAAGTATTGTGCAATAGCAAGAAATCTTCAATTGCACAGTTTTGTGCAATAGCAAGAAATGTTCAATTGCCCAGTATTGTACATGTGCAATAGCAAGAAATATCTAATTGCACAATATTGGGCAATAGCAAGAAATTTTCAATTGCACAGTTTTGCGCAATAGCAAGAAATATTCAATTGCGCAGTATTGTCCCGTTTTCAAATTGGTCTACATTAAGGTCCAAAGGGTAAAAAATTAAACTTTGTTTGATTTCAACAAAAATTGAATATATGGGGTTCTTCAATATGCTGAATCTAATCATGTATTTAGATTTTTAATATTTGGGCCCGGTTATCAAATTGGTCCACATTGAGGTCTAAAGGGTCTAAAATTGAACATTATTTGATTTCATCAAAAATTGAATTCTAATGATATGCTAAATCTAACCATGTATTTAGATTTTGGATATTGGACCATAATAGGTAAATGTCCAATTTGAAATTTTAAAGTTTTTAAGTTTAAGTTCTTAGACCACATTCATTCTGTGTCAGAAACCTATGCTGTGTCAACTATTTAATCACAATCCAAATTCAGAGCTGTATCAACCTTAAATGTTGTGTCCATACTTGCCCCAACTGTTCAGGGTTTGACCTCTGTGGTCATATAAAGCTGCACCCTGCGGAGCATCTGGTTTTATTCAGGTTTGAAATACTGATAACTGATTTTTTTTTTTTTTTAATTTCTAGGACCTTTTTTTCTCATTCTGATATTCCTTAAAATCAAATTTTTATGTTTTTTGTCGAGCCTGCAACTTTTGTTGCGGAAAGCTCGACATAGGGATAGTGATCCGGCGGCGGCGGCTACGGCGGCGGTGTTAGCTAACTTCTTAAAAGGTTTATATTTTAGAAGGTGAAAGACCTGGATGCTTCATACTATGTATATAGATGCCTCATGTTACGAAGTTTCCGTCAGTCACATGTCCAATGTCCTTGACCTTATTTTCATGGTTCAGTGACCACTTGAAAAAAAAGTTCAGAATTTTTGTAATGTTGAATTCTCTCTTATTATAAGTAATAGGATAGCTATATTTGGTATGTGCTTACCTTGCAAGGTTCTCATGCCCGTCAGACAGTTTTCACTTGACCTTGACCTCATTTCATGGATCAGTGAACAAGGTTAAGTTTTGGTGGTCAAGTCCATATCTCAGATACTATAAGCAATAGGGCTAGTATATTTGGTGTATGGAAGGACTGGAAGGTGTACATGTCCAACTGGCAGGTGTCATCTGACCTTGACCTCATTTTCATGGTTCAGTGGTTATAGTTAAGTTTTTGTGTTTTGGTCTGTTTTTCTCATACTTTATGCAATAGGTCTACTATATTTGTTGTATGGAATGATTGTAAGGTGTACATGTGTAGCGGGCAGATGTCATCTGACCTTGACCTTATTTTCATGGTTCAGTGGTTAAAGTTAAGTTTTTAAGTTTTGGTCTTTTTATCTAATATTATATGCCAAAGGTGAACTATATTTGGTGTATGGAAATATATTATGATCTATATGTCAGTCCCGCAGGTTTTATTTGACCATGACCTCAATTGCACGGTTCATTGCACAGTGTTAAGTTTTTGTGTTTTGGTCTATTTTTCTTAAACTATAAGTAGTAGGTCAACTATATTTGTTGAATGGAAGCTTTGTTAGCTGTACATATCTGCCTGGCATGGTTAATCTGACCTTGACCTCATTTTTATGGTTCATTGGTCTTTGCTTAGCTATCTTGGTTAATGTTAAGTTTATGTGACAGTTGTAATAAAGCTTTATACTTAGGACTATCAACATAATATCAATGATTAGTGAAGAAGGCGAGACATTTCAGTGTGTGCACTCTTGTTTAATCTTGATAGCAATATTAGTATAAATAAACAACTGGCCAAATTTTTTCTTTACAGTCTCTTATGAATGCTATAACAATGCTTTTCTTGAAGCATCCACTTTTATAACTTGAAGATAGATCCATAGTGCATAATGTTTTATTTGTACTCTTTTACTCACCAGAGCTTATACAGAGGCCCTGTAAGCCATTTTCAACACTTGTCTATCTTTTCCTCTATAACTACTGAACCAATTTCAACAAATTTTAAGGGTTAAAGATCCTTAGGGTTTCATTTGTTTTTTAGTCTTTAAAAAAAATGAAAACCATGGCTTAATATAGGACATCAGGGTAAAATGCATTAATGGTTTTACATCTTGAAAATCAAAGATTTAGGTAAAACATTCATTAATTGCTTTGTATCTATATTTTTGCAAAAATGACAGGTGAGCGATAGAGACCCCTCTGAGGCGCTCCTCAATAATTGTCTTACTTTTTTTTTTTAAATACTGAACAATCTTACTGCATTAAAAATAAGATCCTGCAACACAGTAAAACTCTTCAGAAAAAAATCAACATTTAATTATAAACCATTTGCTTATTTTGCAGATATTGCATCTATTGCTAGAAGATGGTTATCCTGACAATGAAGAACCAGGATATTATAAAAAGGTAGAATTTTTTTCCTTAAAATGCCTAACTATGACTAAAATAATATTTATATATAGAAATTAAATTACTTTAAACATGTTAGATATGGAGGTTAAAAATGTGTTGTTTTGTAAAATGCCACCATAGGGGTCTCATTGGGGGATCTGATCCCGGATCCTGCTTACTGTTTTCTCAAGATTCCCATATCCCGCTTACACTATGTACGTAAGCAATTCTATTTTTTTTTGTAATTTCCCGTGTCCCGCTAGACTTCATTTATGTTTTCACGGCACAAAAATTTGTATTTCACGTGTCACGCATACAAAAAATCGGCAATCCTGCATCACGCTTAGACCCCAATGAGACCCACACCATATTGGTACTGACTTATATATTCAAAGTATTATTACTACCTTTATTACTGTGAATTCATTAGTATGCTTTCGATACCAATTTTCCTGGATTTCATGGGTACAGGGGAGCCAGGAATTGAAATGTTCAACGAAATGCAAATTTTCTAAAGGAATGCATGTAAACTTTGTCAAAACCACAAATATGCAAGTTTTCCTCTATCCTCGAAAATTGGTACCCGAAAAATATTAATTTAAGCAAATAGTGCAGTGAAGTAATCATTATTTAGCTCCTATCTTATCAATGCCCATGCATTTAATTGATCATATGCTATACTTAGATATTTAAGTTACACTATCATGTGTTTTTAAATTACCATACTATTCAAGAAAATATTTTTATTGAAAATTACAGAAGTAATTCATGGTGTATGAATCTTTAATAAAAAAAAAAATAGGTTCAGCTACAAATGTTGCTGAACAGCAGGTGATTACTCCACTTCAAACAAAACAAATGCATAAATATTTTATAGGTAGCTTTTATTGGTACTTCAAACTGGGCTTTGGACCCTACCATAACAAACAGAGGTATTCTAGTACAAACAGAGGTTCCAGATGTCAAAGAACTGACAGAGAGTGCAGAGTGAGAACATTTTTATCATGAAATGAAAGAATATGGGGTATTATTAGGGGGGGGGGGCATGAAATTATTCGGGAGGTCAGGATCTGGTGTTTTTAAGCTCGGGATTTCAGGATTGATCGTTTCGGGATCCGGGTTTTTTTTTTTTGAAGTTTGAGAAGTCGTGATTTAAATTTCTCTAAATTCAGGACTTCTGGATTTCATGTTTTTAAGCCCGGGATTTCGGGATCCGGACTCCTCCCCCTCTATTATTCATGACTTAAAGGTGTAATACCACCATTGATTTTTCCCTATTAGTCTTTGTTAAATTGGCACTTTTAAAAAAATCGTACAGTATTTACCTTTATTTCAACCAAAGAAATACTTTGCATGTGTAAAGTTCAATCCTCTCCAGTGATGCAGTGAAAATTTCACACTACATTTCATTGCATATAAGAAAGTAACCACCGCCGAGGGTAGACAACCCAATTTTTACACTGTTATTTACTGGTTACCTGCTTTGGTAACCATGTAACCTTAACGTTCCAAAATATTTTATAAGACCATCAAATAAAAAAAGAATGATGCTTTCAGACACCCAACATACATATTTACGACTCAGAAAAATTTAAGTGCATTGAAATGCAGGGTTAATTTTCTACAACTGTCAAATTCAAGGGAATATTTTTTTAGGCCTACTTTCGTATGCAACCGGATGTGACGTACCATGATTTGGTGGTATTACACCTAAAATCTTTATATGCAAAATCAAATGAACAGTGCTATATTGCTGTTGTTCATTTATATGCTTTTTCCTAAATTCTTATGTAGGATGGTATGAAATTCTGCTACTTTCTGTCATAAGTGGCATGTAAGAATCAACATTGAAATGACATTAAAGTTCGTCAATCTTTGTTTCGGAGGATATGATACTTTTATTTTATTTTTTGCTCTTTGTCCTTTGGTCCAACCAATTTTGTTCATATGTTCTTAAAATCATTCGTTTTGCACAGTAACCGTTTGACAAAAATGCTCAAAATGATGAGGTCTTCTAGCTCTTCTTGTATATATACATCAAAACTGTCAGATTACTTCTTACAGGACTGTTCACCCTTAAAAAAGGGAGGAGTCTCAAATAACAAATTTTTACATTTTTTTATTTCAGTTTGCCTATTATCTTGAAAAATATCAAAGATAGATAAACAATAATAGCAAAAATGATTAGCAAGACATGATCTTCAAATTATGTGCTAATGTGGCGTAAAGCAACCAACAATCAATCAAATTAGTCAAGTTTTTACAGAAATCACTAGTAAACTTTTCATAGGAGTAATTTATTTCCCTTAAGGAGTATGGGAGTATGAATTAAAACTGAAAAATTTGTTCATACTTGGACAAAATGTGGTATACATGCATATATTGAGATATGTTCAAAAATATAATAAAAATGATAGGACACCAAGCATTTTCTCATGCTACTGTTTGTGACAAAATGACAGCTTTTGTATGGATTATGCAGGAAAAAAATATCATTATGTGATCATTGGAAGCTAAACTAAATGATAGAATTGTAAAATAAAATACAAAAAGATAGCTATTTATTTTCAATAATGTAAGGATATACACTTTAGAGGAATTCAGATAATTGTTAAAGCTTGAATGAATTATCATATATTCTTTAAATCATTTTGTTAAAATTTTCAAAAACAAAACTTTGAACAATACAAGTTGAGTTTGAATGGAAGTTTGGTTTACAAAGACTTTATTAACATAGTTATTTAGAAGGTTTCACTTTAAAAAAAAAACGAAAAAAAACCCAACATAATCCATGATTTTTACTATTTTCAGAGAAATCTGCTCAGCAAATAAGAAGGTCTTGAAATTGTTTAGACCCATGATACCACTAATGGCTGATTCTTATTTAGATCTTTGTAAGCAAGCTTCAACAAAGATGAGGGATTTTTTTGGAATCGAAGATTTTTACTGGTAAATAAATGTATAAAAAATACATCACTCTTTTGAAAATAACTGCTAGTAGAAAAGTTGTGTAGAAGAAGCTGTGGATATCAACATTATCAGATATAATGTGTTTAGATGGTGTTGACTAGCATATGAAGTAAACTGGGGAGGAGGTGTGGCAGAGTGGTCTTTTAAGTAAATCTACTACTGCAACACTATCCGGTCAACACTGAGGTTTTGAGTTTGAGCCCTGCATATAGATATTGGTGGTTTTCTCGGGGCATGCTGGCATCCCAAAAATAAAACTGGTGGTCACAAAATCGCTGTTAGTGCTATGACAATACTTTCATGATTTAATCCTTAGTATGACAAAGGTAAATTAAGTTTTTGTATTGCTTGTGACGAAAGTTGTAGTATGTGAGACATAGATATTAGTGGCTGTGTCAAACTTATTATTTAAAGGTTCATATTTTAGAAGGCAGATGACCTGGATGCTTCATACCTTGTATGCAGATATTTTATGTTACAAAGTCTCTGTCTGACGTATATATCCATTGTCCTTGACCTCATTTTCATAATTCAGCGACTACATGAAAAATAAATTACAGTTTCTTTTGTCATGTGAATTTCTCACTTATTATGAGAAGTAGGATAACTATATTTGGTTCATGAGTTCCTAGCAAGGCTTGCTAGGAACTCATGAACCAAATATATGAAGGGCTACATGGCCATCAGACAGGGTTTCTCATTTCATGGATCAGTGATCATGGTTAAAGTAACATGATTATGTCCTTAGCTCAGCAATAGGTTAACTGTGTATGGTTTCATCTGACCTTGACCTCATTTTCATGGTTCATGGGTCAATGATAAGTTTTTGTAATTTTGTCAATTTAACCTATGCTATAAGCAACTGATCAACTATATTTGGTGAATGGAATGATTTTATGGTGTACATTTGAAATTCTGTCTGGCTATTTTCGTCAAGATCTGACTTCGACCTTATTATCATAGAACATTGATAATGTTAAGTTTGTGGAACTTGTAGTAAAACAGACTTTCAACAAGTAAGACAGGTGAGTATTTCAGCATGTGCAATTATATTTATACAATTGTTTCATACCTTTATTGTAAGGAGTCAAAAAGCGAGACATAGGTATGCTGTTTCCAGCATTGGTGACAACGATGTTAGCGGCGTCAACAATGTATTAGTTAGTGATTAAGTCTAGTTTATAGTGATTCACTAGTTGTAAGTCAATGATATTTGGTATGCAGTTGTATAAGCATTGACACATCTCTGATTACCATGGTGATTATTTGGCCCAGCCCCCTCAGTCATGGTCTATTGACTTTGATTTTTTTCCTTTTTTCATGTATTAGTTTGTGATTAGGTCAGTTTATGGGGAACCACTAGTGGTAAATAAGTTAATGATTATTGGTATGCAGTTGTATAAGCATTGGCATATATCATTTCCATGGTGATTATTTGGCCCCGCCCCCTTAGTCATGATCTATTGACTTTGAAATTTTTGCTTACTTTTCATGTATAAGTTTGTGATTAGGTCAGTTTATGGGGAATTACTAGTGATAATTCATAGATGTGGTATGATTGACAATGAGACAACTCTCCACAAGAGACCAATGATATTTGGTTAAAGTTGTATAAGCATTGACCCATTTCATTACCATGGAGATTATTTGACCCTGCCCCCTAAATTATGGTTTATTAACATTGAAATTTTGCTTAGTTTACAAGTATTAGTTTGAGTTTAGGTTTGTTTAAATGAAACTTCTTATTTGGTTTGCATTGTAACTAAGCATTGGCACATCTCATTTCCAGGGAGATTGTTTAGCCATGTACCTTCAGTCATGGTTCATTGACTTTGAATATTTGCAAATCTTACATGTTAAAGTGTTGCTATTTTAATTTTTTAGTGTCCACTCTTGTTTGTTTTATATGCCAATTGCTTGTCTTTTGACAGATATAAAAAAAACTAATTTATTTGACATCCATAGAAATAAATTATAGATAAAAGATGTGGTATGATTGACAATGAGACAACTCTCCACAAGAGACCAAATGACACAGAATTAACTATACAGCCTTCAACAATGAGTAAAGCTCATACCGCACAGTCAGCTATAAAAGGCTCCAAAAGACAAATGTAAAATAATTGAAACGAGAAAACTTACTGACTAATTTATGTACAAAAAATTTAAAAAAAACAAATATGTAACACATTGACTAACAAAAACCATTGAATTACAGGCTCCTGACTTGGGACAGGCACATACATACAGAATGTGGCAGGGTTAAACATGTTGGCAGGATCTTAATCCTCCCCTAACCTGTGACAGTGGTGTAACAGTGGTGTAACAGTATAACATAAGAACAAACTATAAAAATCAGTTTGAAAAAGGCTTAACTTATCAGATGAATACAAATAGAAATACATCTAACAAAAACACAGAGTGGCTGTGGCCGAGTACTTGTATACCCAAAAAACAAAAAGACAATAAGTACTGGTCTGAGAGTACTCCCAGTTCCTAACAGCAAGTTCAAAGCCACTAACAACTAATAAAAAATCATGCATCTACCACTAAATTATCAATCAGTACACATCCAACATTCAATGGATTTAGTGTAAAGTCGTCATAAACAGTCGGAGAAAAACATGCCTTGTGAAAACCAATTTACCTGCTTTTAAGCTGCTGCAAACAAATGAAAAGATATTGAAAAAGAAAAAGTCCAATTGATTCACAATTAGCGATTTGAAATATGTTTGAAAAAAAGTCTCTTCTTTAAAACAAGTGACATTTTTGTAGTTTCCTAAAGATGCTTTATGCCTTTGTGTCTGCCTCAAGAAAGAAACCAACATGGCCTCAACTTGAACATTGTATTTTGAGGAACTTTGGAGGACTGGAAGATGTGAAACCAGTTGAAATCTTCTATAATAGTCTGTCACATTTAGTGGACAAGACTGAACAGGTAATTAATTGGTTATGAAAAAGTGACCTCCAATTTAATGTCCTGCCCCTTAAGTCAAAAAAGAGAGACTGCTCAGGCATGCTGTTCCCATGATGGTGTCAGCTTTGCAGTATTAGTTTGTGAGTATGCCATTAAAATGAAAACTACTAGTGATAGGTCCACATGGGTAATTCAATGGTATTTGGTATGCAGTTGTTTTAGCATTGGTAGGTAGATTATTTGGTCCCATATCAGGTCTATTGACTTGAAATGTTTTGGATAGTGTACTTGTTTAACAGATTGACATTCAAATTTCATCATGTGCATTGCAAACACTTTCTAAATTACAAAAATGGAGAGATATACCTATATCAACAGATAATCAATACTAGTAATAATTCTGTGTTTCTTTTCACAGAAGAGAGAAGAGGACCCAGATTGTACATCACCAGGAATGATACAGGCCTGTCTAACTGGAGATAAGGGAGATAACAAATCCAATAGGTCAGTACTCACAACTAAGGGAGGTAACAAAAGTTCAAATTAATTAAATCTTTGTTTTACGATGTTCATAACTATTTTTTTTTATATTTATGTACTGTAAATTCAGAAAATATAGCCAATAATAATAATAATATATAATAATTAAAAACCAATTGTTCAGAGAACAATTGAAAGTCTTTCCACACCACAGAAATTTGGATAAGAAGGTAGTTTCTTCATACTGATGCGATAAATAATGGTTTAATTATCTTTTTGAGTGATATAAGGGAGATAATATGCTACTTCCGGTGAAATGAATGTCACATCTGGTCTCATATGATAGGTTCTTTCACACTGATTGCAAAAATATATAGTTTCTATATACTTTTGTATGTAGAATGGGAGATAATTGGCCACTTCCGGTTTGTTGGAAGTCATTTTTAGTCTTCAGTACTTTGTTCATGTATCTATATGAAAAATATATGGATTCTGAGTACTTTTATGTGAAAAAATTGCAAAAAAAGCTACTTCCGGTTTTCTCAAGGTCATTTCCGGTAGCCATTTTTCAAGGTCATTTGTCACTTAACCTTTTGTATCAGGTCAAATGTCTTTATAATGAACTTACTTGAAGTTATAATCAAATAACCTCATATCAAGACATTTCAGGGGCGACAACTCCTATAAGATGCCATCTAATTGTATAAGACTTAATGTAGCATATCTTCATTACAATTAAGCAGACATTTTGCACTTGTTCTTTTATATGAATCTCTCAAAGTGAGTGAGAAAATGCAAAAACAAGCAAAAGTCACAATTGGGAACTTGACCTTGACCTTTGACCTTGACCTCATTTTCTAAGTTAGGACCTAGGGGACTCAAATAAAAACATCCCAGGGTTATACGGTTATCTGTTAATGAGTTAAATAAACATACCGACAAATTCATTTTGTAAAGGTAGATAACTCCTATAAAATTTCATCGAATCGCTTTGATCCAAATACGCCAAAAATTACTGAGGATGTAACGAACAATTTGTAAAAAGAATTTTGTCGCTATCTTTTTTTGTTACGAAGGAGATACGCTTTGATGATAAACAGTGAATAGGGAGATAACTCTTACAAAGAAAATGGTTCGGCTTAGCAGGGTGAAATTTAAAAGCGCATAAACTATACGATACAATATGAGAAATATCTAAGCGACATATTGCGAAACAAACATTTATCGCAAGAACAAAAGTTGGCGGAAAAAAAAAAAAAAATAATAATAATAATAATAATAATCAGAACAAAAACAATAAGTCTTTCCACAGAAAAGTGGAAAGACTTAATAATCAGAACAAAAACAATAAGTCTTTCCACAGAAAAGTGGAAAGACTTAATTAAAAACCAATTGTTCAGAGAACAATTGAAAGTCTTTCCACACCAAAGAAATTTTGATAAGAAGGTAGTTTCTTCATACTGATGCGATAAATAATGGTTTAATTATCTTTTTCAGTGATATAAGGGAGATAATATGCTACTTCCGGTGAAATGAATGTCACATCTGGTCTCATATGATAGCTTCTTTCACACTGATTCCAAAAATATATAGTTTCTATATACTTTTGAATGTAGAATGGGAGATAATTGGCCACTTCCGGTTTGTTGGAAGTCATTTTTAGTCTTCAGTTATCTGTTCATGTATCTTTATGACAAAATATATGGATTCTGAGTACTTTTATGTGAAAAAATTGCAAAAAAAGCTACTTCCGGTTTTCCCAAGGTCACTTCCGGTAGCCATTTTTCAAGGTCATTTGTCACTTAACCTTTTGTATAAGGTCAAATGTCTTTATAATGAACTTAATTGAAGTTATTATTAAATAACCTCATATCAAGACATTTCAGGGGCATCAACTCCTATAAGATGCCATTTGATTGTATAAGACTAAATGTAGCATATCTTCACTACAATAAAGCTGACATTTTGCACTTGTTCTTTTATATGTATCTCTCAAAGTGTCAGAGAAAATGCAAAAACAAGCAAAAGTCACAATTGAGAACTTGACCTTGACCTTTGACCTTGACCTCATTTTCTAAGTAAGGACCTAGGGGACTCAAATAAAAACATTCCAGGGTTATACGGTCAACTGTTTATGAGATAAATAAACATACCGACAAATTTATTTTGTAAAGGTAGATAACTCCTATAAAATTTCATCGAATCGCTTCGATCCAAATACGCCAAAAATTACTGAGGATGTAACGAACAATTTGTAAGAAGAATTTTGTCGCTATCTTGTTTTGTTACAAAGGAGATGCACACAGAGGATAAACAGTGAAAAGGGAGATAACTCTTACATAGAAAATGGTTCGCCTTAGCAGGGTGAAATTTAAAAGCGCATAAACTATACGATACCATATGAGAAATATCTAAGCGACATATTGCGAAACAAACATTTTGCGCAAGAACAAAATTTGGCGGAAGAAAAAAAAAAAAAAAATAATAATCAGAAGAAAAACAATAAGTCTTTCCACAGAAAAGTGGAAAGACTTAATAATAAATTCTTTATTTAAAGAGGGTAAACACAGTTAGTTACAATTACTAATCTTCCCTGAGGCCCTCATATACATGAATACAATACAAGTAAAAAAAAAAATAAAAATAATAATTATAAGAGAAAAAAGCAAACATACAACATATAAACACAATTGTATAGACATAATAGTTCAATGTACATGTACCATGATTAAAAGATATAAAATAATGTTATTGTGTGAGGATTTTTTAAAATCGTCAGAGGTCACATTCTAAAATCTGACATATTTGTATGTAGCTTTTCCTGCAGTCCTAAAAATTATTCTCACATTATGGTCTGTCATCTTAAAATTGCAATAATAAATACACACAATAATTACTGAATTTACAGTACTTGATTGACATGTCAATATCTTTTAGTGAGAGTAGATACCTGTTGCTGCTTACAGAGAATTATGGAGCACTGACTGTTCTACAACAGAAAATCTTCACAATGGACGATGCTTTTGTTATCTTTGGAAGTAGTTTTCCCAGTGATCAGGAATATACACAGGTTAAAAAATTACCCCTTGATTTAGGAAGTCATGAGCTAGTAATTTCATAATTGATTGTGTGGAAATCATTTCTATATCTAACATAGATCTAGTCATACTCTGAAAAATCTTAGAAAATGTTGCTTGAAACAAGCTGTTTCCCATGCCATGAACAGCAATTAAAAACATGTATCTTGGTTTCTATATTTTTCTTTAAAAGAATCCAATTTTTGATCATTAAGGGGGCTCGCGGGTCTAAATCGAAATTTTTATTTAATATAGGACTTCGCTTTATTTTTCTATAAATGAACTTTATCTTATACTTAAAAGAAAAATGAAATAAAAAAATGGGGTCACCGTTCATTTACGGTCACAATCTGCCATCGAAAGAAGCATACATTTTTGTTAATGTCCTTTTTTTCTGTTGAACTAACAGAAGTAATATCGAAATAAAAAAAGAACTAAATTACAGAAATCGCTTAAATTTTACAATTATTTAGTTTATGTACAACTTATTCGAAAACAACAATAAAAAATATAGGTCACCGATGAGTTAAAAAAGATATTTCAATTTTAATGCCAAAAAATGGCATTTTTGCACCAAAGAGAGATAATTTGGAGCTTTTTCAATGATATCTACATTTTAAAAGTCACCTAGGGCCAACACGAATTGGTTTTTTGGAAAGATTTTTGTACCATATGATAAAGTAACAACTACTAAAGGTAATAAATAAAATTTGTAATGAAAAATAAATGTTTAATTTTTTCTGAAAATTTTATACCCGCGAGCCTCCTTAAGTGGGTTTAGGAAAACAAAAAAAAATTAAAAGATCTGTAAATGAAATTCTAATTTTCTTAAGGAGTGTATGCAAACATTGGCAAAACTCAAAATAAAATATCCATTATTTTACTTCAAAACACAACAATTGCTGTGCATGAAAAATAATAAATTCTTTATACATCATGATTTTGATACATATTTTTTCTAAGGTGGTCAGAAACCTAAACAGAATAAAAGTTGGTATGGAAACTGGTTGCACTGTAATTCTGTTGAATCTGGAAAACCTATATGAAAGTCTTTATGATGCTCTCCAGCAGGTATGCCATATTATATATCAACTTTACAAATATATTTGGGAGCCTTTGAAATGGGCATTTATTCAGTAAATTTTGAAACATTATTTTGAAAATTTCGTATTTGTGTGGATTTAGATTTTGAATCAGAAGGCATCCAATGGATAAGGTGTAAAGAAATAATAAGTCGCCTTCGAAAAGCATGGTTCTTGTGCAATGGCAAAATATAAGTAGAGGTATGATTTGACATGACTGGGCATGTAATACGGGCACCGTTAAATGTACTTTGCAAAAACTAGTCTTCAGATTGAACACTAGGTGACTATAAGGATGAATTTGGATTATTTTACAAAGTTAGCATTAACACATAATTATTGTCATATGACAGAATTATATATTACTTATCAATCCATGAATTGTAAATTATCTGAATTTTTGTTACAGAATTATGTTTGGTATGGCAGAGAAAGTTATGTAGATATAGGATTTGGTTCACACAGAGTTAAATGCAGAGTTCATAGAACATTCAGGTAAAAAACCTGAAAAGTAACAATCAACATAGGGGTAAAATGCAGTTTTTGGCATATGTCTCAACAACCAAAGCAGTTAGAGCAAATCTGACACTGGGTTAAAGTGTTCATAAGGTAACGTTCTATCAGCCCCGAAATTTTCAGATCAATCTAATAACCCATAGTTGGGTTGCTGCAACTAAATTGGTAATTATAAGGAAATTTTGCAGTTTTTGGTCATTATCTTGAACAGTATGAATGATAAAGATTAATTGTAATCAGCAAATATGTTCGGCAAAGTAAGATCTACAAATAAGTTTATATGACCAAAATTGTCAATTGACCCCTTAAAGAGTTATTGCACTTCAAGGACAATTTTACACAATTTGTTTATCATGTTTTCTAAATTTAAAAAATCTTCTCTAAACCAATTCCAACCAAACTTGAGCTGAATGATTATTAGGGTGTGTAGAATAAATTTTGTGTTTTATTTTCTGTTTCGTCAAAAAACATGGCCGCCATGGCTCAAAATAGAACATAGGGGTAAAATGCAGTTTTTGGCTAATATTTCAAAAACCAAAGCAGTTAGAGCAAATCTGACAAGGGATGTAAGTGTTAATAAAGTAAAATTCTATCAGCTCCAAAATTTTTAGATGAATCTAATAACCCATTTTTGGGTAGCTGCCGCTAAATTGGTAATTTTAAGGAAGTTTTGCAGTTTTTAACCGGATTTTTGTGACAAAAATGTCGGTTATTGAATTGGGGATGTATGGCGGGCGGCCGGGCGGCAATTTAATGTTGTCCGTGCATTAACTCATGAACTGTTCAACCAAAGCTTTTACAATTTTAATATGTTATTACTGACAACTATACGCAGGTCAAGTTCAATAATGGCGATTTTGACTTTTACCGTTCAGGAGTTATGGTTCTTGAAAGATTGAAAAATGGAGTTTCAGTCGTGTCCGTGCATTTAGGCATGAACTGTTCTACCAAAGCTTCCCAAATTTTTATATGTTGTTACTAATGACAGAATGGAGGTCAAGTTCAATAATGACGAATTTGACTTTTACTGTTCAGGAGTTATGGTTCTTGAAAGATTGAAAAATGGAGTTTCCAGTCGTGTCCGTGCATTTAGGCATGAACTGTTCT
The DNA here is from genome assembly GCF_963676685.1 of Mytilus edulis. Taxonomy (NCBI): domain Eukaryota; kingdom Metazoa; phylum Mollusca; class Bivalvia; order Mytilida; family Mytilidae; genus Mytilus; species Mytilus edulis. The sequence goes on along the minus strand of NC_092353.1, from coordinate 56,654,572 downwards.
ACCAAAGCTTCCCAAATTTTAATATGTTGTTAATAATGACAGAATGGAGGTCAAGTTCAATAATGACGAATTTGACTTTTACCGTTCAGGAGTTATGGTTCTTGAAAGAATGAAAAATGGAGTTTCCAGTCGTGTCCGTGCATTTAGGCATGAATTGTTCTACCAAAGCTTCCCAAATTTTAATATGTTGTTAATAATGACAGAATGGAGGTCAAGTTCAATAATGACGATTTTGACTTTTATCGTTCAGGAGTTATGGTTCTTGAAAGAATGAAAAATGGTGTTTCCCGTTGTGTCCGTGCATTTAGGCATGAACTATTGAACCAAAGCTTTTGAAATTTTAATATGTTGTTACTGATGACAAAATAGAGGTCAAGTTCAATAATGACGATTTTGACTTTTACCGTTCAGGAGTTATGGTTCTTGAAAGATCGTAAAATGGCGTTTCCATTCACGTTGTTGCATTTACTCATGAACCATTCAATCTAAGCTTTTCAAATTTTAATATGTTGATACTGATGACAAAATGGAGGTCAAATTTGATATTGACGATTTTCACTTTCACCATTCATCAGTAATGGTTCTTGTGATATTGCCAGGACACAAATAAATGTTAACCCTTAGACTGCTGCATTGATTTCTATTGTACTTTTGTGTAATGCTGAGTAAAATTTTAATCACTGATGAAATAAACATGTTCACTTACAATTGCTGTATCTTTGTAAATATTGAATATTCATCAATAAAAGTTATATAAAAAAGTATTGTTAGATTCTGTATTTTTAATTTATTTTATTTTTGTGTGAGTCTCTGGTCATGTTTTACCTGTACAGGTGCGAAAATAGGTAAACAAAGGTAAACTTATTTTTTCATGTTTTATTAAACGATCCATCAATGTAAAAGTATCCATGACTTCAGAATTGTACCAATATAGTTTAAAATCTCTTTTAAGAACTAAGTTCCATTGTGATTATCAAAAAATAAAAGTTTCTTCTCAGACCAACGGCCTTTTTTATGCAAATATTTTCCGGTATTTTCCTCCAACTTTCACTGCGCCGACTTTTACTTCCATGTACAAATATATTTACACGACAAGTTCATTTTTAAAGCTTTCATCAATATATAATCTTGACAAACTTAAAGTTCGGGTCTATCGATGTTAGTCAATATTGATTCACATTTGAAAGGCGAAAAGATAAACATCGCAAATCCTGTTTCATGTCATCCATTTTGAACAATGTCTGGGAATCCCCGTAATTCTCGCTTTAAAAGTCTTCTGTTTGCAGTTTTGATAGAATACTTCCATTTCTGTCTATTATATCTTCAGTTCTCGTCCAAATCTTTTTAATCATCCGCCGCTGTTAAATAGTTATCATTGAAATACTTCTGAACGTGTTGGCCATTTCTCCAAACAATGTCCGCCATTTTGTCACTTTTTTCATCAAAAATTTTCACTTTCGGTTTATCGCTTATACCTGATTAAAAGTCAAGAGACACTCGAAAGAACGCAGATTTTAAGCCAATCAGAATCCATACAAGTTGAAACTGCCGCAATCTCATGAATATTGACTCCGCCCATTCCATGGTAACTGTGTAAACAAACGAGTACGGAAAACGACTATAGTCGCGAGTAGCAGTAGCGGACTGTCTTATCGGAACGACAATAGTCGCGCGTAGCAGTCTAAGGGTTAATAAATCTGGTTTGCTGTCGTTGTGACAGCCTCTTGTTGGTTATTATCTTATATAGTATTAATGATAAAGATATACTGTAAATAGCAGATATGTGCAGCAAAGTAAGATCTACAAATAAGTACATATGACCAAAATTGTCAATTGACCCCTTAAAGATTTATTGCTCTTTAAGGACAATTTTACACAATTTGTTTATCATGTTTTCTAACATTAAAAAATCTTCTCCTCTAAAATTACTACTGAACCAATTCCAACCAAATTTAAGCTGAATGATCCTTGGGTATCTAGAATAAAGTTTGTGTTTTATTTTCTGTTTCGTCAAAAAACTTTTTAACTTGCTTTTGAAGAAAGTATGACAAAAACTGCATTTTCAAACACTTATTAATATACATTGAAAATAATATCAAGTTTTTTCGTTTCTTTTTCAATGCATTATTTTAACATTGTCACAGATATAGCTGTTGTATTTTATGCTGAAATAAAATATGCATGCATCACAATTGTTTGAAACCAATCAAAATTATGGATTCTAATTATGTAATATGCATATAATGTAATTATTGCTCAATAATTAGCAAACTGTTTTAAATCTCTAAGGAACTACAATAAAAACAGGATCATAGGTCCAGGAAGTGTCAACCTATATGAAACTACTTAACAGTTCTGCTCATTTACACACTGGTCATTGTACTGGTATGGAGTGAAAAGTGGGAAGGGGTGGGGGCTGAATTGACTAGGTTCAAGTTCCAACATTGTTCAATATAATCAGCCAAGTCTTAATCTTGAGATCTCAGTTTTCTTGTGATCTCAGTTATTATTATTTTTTCAGATTGATAATAATTGCAGAGAAACAGATTGTTTATGATAAATTTCCTATACCTTTAATCAATCGACTTGAAAAACATTTCTTGTCACTAAAGAACATGCTAACACCAGCTCAGTTAGAATTAGCAGACAAACTTCAGGCATGGGCACAACATTTTTGTGAGGTTAAAGTTCCTGCATACATGAGAAATATGAAAGACAAGTAAGTTAAAATTTTAAGTTACAACTCTGCTATACTGTGGAGTTGTTTATTATTATTCATAATACATTAAAGTGAACCACACATTTAATATTCAACAAAATACAAATATCTGCTTATATGTAGAACTTGTCAAAATCATGAGTACATCATGTAACCTTAAAAAATTACAATTTTTTCCTACCCTTAATCACCAATAAGATTTCATTACTGTAAAAGTAGAAATTTTCACGAAGGATTTAATTTCGTTTATTTTCGTGGAAAAAATACATCATCCAAATTAAAACCTCCATGAAAATTTAATCTAGATATAATATCATTTCCATTTACTGAAAACCACGAATTAAATCCTCTTGAAATATTAAAAAAAGAGACAAAACCGTGAAAGTTTAACCCGACGAAAACTAATGTTTCTACAGTATATATAAGTGTTGTTTATATTTTTATATGTCTTGCTTTTGTTTAGAATGTATTATGCATTACAAATGTGTTGATTTTTGTGATTAATTAACAACACAGAGATGTCAGTATATATTCAAGAAACTGCTGAGATATATACATGGTTTTTATCCCCAATTGGAACTTTAAAAACATCATCATAACACCTGTTACTATGTGACATAGTCAAAAACTAAACACTAAAGAATGTCAAAGCCTCACAGAGCAAATATAATGATCGATGTGCATTCGTCAATAATACATTTTCTAAAATATAGTAACGTAAATTGTGTGATACTTCAAATACATAAATTTAATGTTTTAAGGTGGTACCTAACACTACAGGGAGATAACTCTGTAAAATCAGCTAAACGTTTTAATTACATTGGGATCTTAAGGGAATATTAAGATTCAAAATTAGTGTTTGTCAAACTGCTATATAACCAGTGTATTTTTTCTGTTAAATGGTTGGTTCAAATTTTGAGAATTTTTTATATTTTTGTCAAAGGGTCAAAGTAGATACTTTGTCAAAATTTTATGAAAATTAAACGAGCCAAATTAATTTTAGTGAATGTGTTAAGTACCACCTTAAAGTGTTATTATAAATTATTGCATACACAATAAAAACTAGTTTCATTAGCAAATTACAAAAATCCTTCATGAAGGCAAAACATGATGGGTTGGGTTTTTCATAAAAAAATTTAAAAAAAAAAAGACACAAACACATACAAACACAAGACATGAAATCTGAATACTCGGCCCTGGGTTGGGGATTGGAATGTCACAGTATATACCCTGTATGAATAACATGTAATATTTGTGCAATAAATGCACATTTTACCTGTCCAAAAACATAGTTCTAACATGTTTGGACATAAACAGCATTTAAATGTATATTTGTGGAGAAAATTTCGTGCTTATTTTGATTTTTAATTTAAGGAAGAACGTAAAAAAGATAGGAGATGCTTTTATGGGATACAATGCTGATACTTGTGCTGCCATTATACTACACGTCTGTCAGGAGAAAAGATGTAATGATGAAGCTATATCACAAATTGAAAAGGAGGTAGGATACATATGATAAATAAATATATTTAACACTTAAAATGTTTATATTTCATTGTTCAAAGGCTTAAACCACTGGTCCAAACAATACGGTTATTCTGTTTATTTCTGTTCATCTGCGACACATTTTCCTCACATTTTTATCCATATTACAAGTTGAACTTATAGATTCATGAAACTAGGAACCAACTTAAATAATTTTTAGGAAGTAATTTATTTTCACGACTTTTTGCGCAAATTTAAATCTTCTTGAATTTGTTTAACTGGGATTTTTCCTAATTTAATCACCACTAGTAATACTCTCGCAAAAGTAAATAGCCATGAAGTGGACCAGATAGAGCTAAATGCGAAATAAAGTATCCTTGAAAATACTATAGGGTTATTGAATGAATATTGGGGAATTTTGTCCTGAGTAGAAATTTATATTGCACGAGCTTGTGAGTGCAACATATGTTCTACGAGGGACAATATTCCCCAATACTCATGCAATAATCCTTTTATTGTATAGCAATATAATATTTGACAGTAAAAATTGGTTTAAACTTAGATTTTGTCGTTTGTCGAATTTTGAAATTTATTGCACTAGTGCAATATTGGAATTTATTGCACGCTAACTTTTGGTTGCTTTCTGTGGGAAATATTATATTGCTATGCATTAACCCTTTCGCAGATGAGTCCCGGTTTACCGGGATTCACGCTTCAGACAACTGACGATGAGTCCCGTTTTACCGGGATCGGAATACATCTTTTATGTTTCCCGCTCAAAACAGTGCAAACATGAGTTATCTTTCTTTTGATGAATACCCGGATGAAAGTGTAAACATGGCGCTTCCGTTTGTTGAAAACCGTGTCAAAATCAGACGAAATTTACGAAATTTACGAGAATTTTAAATGAGGGAACATTTTTTTTGAAAGAATATGGAAGAATTGAGGCCAAACAAGTATACTTTTTTGACGTAAAATGTCGTTTTATGTAAAAAACACTTGGAATGGACATCGTTCAGTGTGAGGAATTTTGGAGGAATTTGTACAGCCTCATCAAAATTTTCAAAATTTTGCCGTTTATGGTTTAAAAATTACGATTTGGGGTCTAAAAGCAGAATTTTGAGAATTTCACCTAGATAATGCCGAAAATTTGAAAATTTGAATATTTTATGAAGAAAAAAATATCAAAACATGAACAAAACTGTAAACATGGTGTTAGTGAATGAAATAAATACACAAATAACTACAAACAAGTTTTTATTGACATTTATTATGAAGATCTCCCACTTGAGTAATAGTAGCCAGGGAAGCCATGATCGTCTCAGAGTAGCTTCTCTCTGGGCAGCAATCGGTGAAAGGGTTAATATGGTTTACAGTATACTGGCTCAACTTCATCTAGTTATGCATACCAAGAGATTTGAGTTCAGTTCCTTCAATGTTCTCTGTCCAGTTTGCTGAAATATTATTTCTACTGGTGCAGCAAAGCCAAATCAGTTCATCTGTGGAAGAATTTAGTAAGGGTTTTGTAAAATGACAAAAATAGCTGACTTTAAAATTCTCCAGATATACAAAGATTACATTCATTAAGATATAAAACATCACTTCAGACACATAAAATATTATTTTTTCTGTGAAACTGATTTATCCATATCTAGAAAAGGACACTAATTGCTGTTTAGATAAGATTTATTTTAAGTAATTTTCCTTTGAATGTTTTTAACATATCAAACATATTTCAGATTCTTCGTGATGCCCAGTCTATACTTTTATGGTGTGCCACTCCTGCAGCAGTTTGGCAACTTGATGATAAACGGGTGTTCAATACTTATTTCACAGAGCAACACCATGACAGTCTAGCTAATTACCTCCATTACAAGATGGTGACTGTAAACAAAGGCAGTATATATGCACAGGTACATATGCAAATGTTTGTTTGATTCTGCTCATTATAACAAAAAAATAGCTCATCAGATATTAGATTATTTTCAAACTTTCAGAAAATGTCTAATTTTGTTTAACCCTTTCAATACTACACAAAAAAAAATAGAAAAATGGCTGCTGCTGCTGCATTTTTTTGTGATCATTCATTAGAGCAGTATATGCCTTTTCAGACTGCTGTATCTTTTTTATTATGAGAGATACAGAGAAAGTTATGTCATGAAAAATTGCTCAGGAGAGTATGAATTGTAATTTAAGGCAGTTATTTCAGTAATTTTTTTTATCAAGTTACCTGCATTTTCAGGTAATTAACAGGTAAAAGGTGTAATTTATAACATTTGTGTTGAATTTTGAATAAAAACTACTTTTAGTCTTCATATATTTTTTTGTTTTATCTGCTATATAATAAAGAAGACACCAATTGCTAGATTCCGTAGCGTATTGCACCATGCACAATGTATTATGTAATCGTGGCACAAATCAGTGGCTCAGTCCTCAAAATTTTCAGTCAACCTCCGTTTTCCCCCCTTTTTCTACGTCTAGTATTGATCGATCAAATCATATTTCCCACACTAATTAAATGTAATAAACACATTGAGATAATAAGAACCTTTTAACTAATCCTCGTTGTTAGTTTCACCATAGAAATGCTGAAATATTTCCATACTACAGCTTTGTTTCCGATTTCCGCCATGGCATTTGCATTTGTCAAAATATTTGTTTTTATTTTCCTTCAATTTTCCTTCTACTGCATGATTTTACAATAAAAATTGCCGGAATTTCAAGCGCAAATGAGACCTTGTATATCCTTGATTCATACAAGGAAAAATTAGAGAGGACCCGAATGGTTTAAGAGTCCTGATGAAAAATTCATTGTCATAGCAGCATATGCCGTGTATAGCGTTGAAAGGGTTAATTGAAAAAATATGCTAATTATATGCAAATCATTAATACTTTGAGGCTGGTATCAAAGTCCAAAGCCCGTAATTTCAGGAAAAAATTATCAGAGCAGAACGAAACTTAAATTTGATTTGTAACTTATCATGGTTAACTCACATACCAAAAATCAGCCCAATATCTGAAGGTGTTTAAAAAAAAACTCTGTATAATGGTTTGTTGCCGAATGACGGAATGACGGAACTTTCGGAATTACTTAAAAACAAAATTAAATGATGTTTTGTTAATATTTCAGATAACAACACATTCTACACTAATGTCAACAACAGACATTGAGAACCTGTGCCTGTTTATACCCATACACAAAAGGAATGTAAAATTACTGAGGCTACAGTCTTTTGGTACAGAACAACAGTTCAACAGAAAAATCAAGTACAAATTGCTTTAAAAAAATTTATGATTTTTCAATATTTAACAAGGGATAATAAATTTAAAGACTCATTCAAAACATGTTCCATGACAGTAGTCTTTATATTGATCTGTTCTGGAGTTTACATGATGTATTATGGTATACTGTTGTCTATCTATCGTCCATCTGTCGTCAACATGTTGGACAATATCTCGTTAAAATTTTTTGCTAAGTGCAGTCTGATATGACTCCAGAGTCCAACCCTGAACAGTTGGGGCAAATTTAGACACAATATTCAATATTGATACTGTCTTTTGATTATGATCAAATTTTGACACCATAAAGATATCGGACACAAAATAAATGTGGTCAAAGATCTTCCAAACCTATTGCACAATTAATACTGTGCAATTGAAGATTTCTTCTTGAAACTTTTCAAAAATTTGAAATTTGAACAATTTTGAGAAAAAAATATGAACCCCTTTAAAAAAATGCCCCCCCCCCTAAGCTGTTTGAACCCCCATTAGAGTTATTACCTCCAAGCTCAATCCCAGCCTTTCCTTTGTAGTATGGAACCTTGTAGTACAATGTAAGAGAGATCCATACACTTTAAAAAAACACAAGTTATTGTATGTAAACTACAGAAATGCTTGTTTTTGGCCCTTAATTCTTCGCCTGTTGGCACCATAACCCCCGAAATGAATCCCAACCTTCAACTTGTGGTTTTAAACATTGATGTACAGTTTCTTAACAATGAAAATACTTATACACAAGTTATTATTCTGAAACTAGAAAAATGCTCATTTTGGGCCCGTAATTCCAAAATCAATCCCAACCTTCTTTTTGTGGTATTGAACCTTTTTAAAAAATTTCATAGAGATAGAAAAAAATCTGACAAATCTATTGAACAATATTGTGCAATTGAAGATTTCTTCTTGAAACTTTTCGAAAATTGTAACTTTAAAAAATTGGGAAAAAAAATGGAAAAAAATCCCCCCCCCCCCCCACCACCACATTTTGAACCCCCCTTGGAGCAATTATGTCCAAACTCAATCCTATTACTTTATAGTATGGAACCTTGTAGTTCAATTTTGGAGAGGTCCATACACTTAAAAACAAGTTATTGTCTGGAAACTAGAAAGAAATGCTTGTTTTGGCCCTTTTTTGTCCTTAATTCCTGCATGTTTGGGGAAATTATCCCGGAAACTACAAAAATGCTTGTTTTTGGCGCCTTTTTGGCCCTTAATTCCTCAACTGTTGGCACCATAACCCCCAAAATGAATCCCAACTTTGTACTTGTAGTATCAAACATTGTCGTACAATTTCAGAACAATTCAAATACTTATACACAAGTTACTATCCTGAAACTAGAAAAATGGTTGTTTTGGGCCCCCTTTGTGGCCCCTAATTCCAAAACAACTTGGACCATCATCCCCACAATCAATACCAACCTTCCTTTTGTGGTATTGAACCTTCTGAAAACATTTCATAGAGATCCTCTTAGTTATTGTATGGAAACCAAATGTGTCTTAGAACTACAATACAGACGTGGCAGACAACAACGTCATCATAGCATTATACGAACCCCAAAAAAATATTTGTGGTCATATAGATTATAACATTTTAATCAATTTGTATGAAAGTTTGGTGAATTGTTTATATCTATTGACATGAGCACTCTTTCAATTTTTATAAATTTTAGCAGTGGTGAGTGCATGTTAGACACCTACTTTCTATTTGTTACTACTTTGTAACATAATTGGAGTATGCTTACCGTGGACATAATGCCTACAATCTTGTTTGTTTTTATGCCTCACCTACAATAGCAGAGGGGCAATATGTTTTCTGGTCTGTCTCCATTGTCCGTTTGTTCATCCTTTGATCTGTTTGTTCTTCAGGTTAAAGTTTTTAGTCAACACGATAGTTTTTGATGCAGTTGAAAACCAATCACTTTGAACACATGTTCACTATGATATAATCTTTCTAATTTAAATGCATATTGGATTTTTGACCCCAATTTCATGGTCCACTGAACATAAAAAATGATAGTACGAGTTTCAGGTTAAATTACTTGATTTATTTCACTTCACTGGGCAGGGTTTAACCTGTTTGCTTATTTAAGACCAGTCCATCTATAAACTCATCGATGAAGTGTCCAGTTATTCATCCCATATCAAACACTCAGTTCATCTTTATATCCGTTTGGTGACACTGATAGGTGATTAGAAATCAATTATAATTATAACGGCCATTCCCCTTATCACGCACATCTTAAAATAGATTGTCTTTTGCAAATTTAAACGTAAGCTCCATCCGATCATTTGAAGTAAACAAATAAATACATGTATATAGTTCTTCTATCAAATAGATGTATTAAACACAATTTAAAAGGGTTTGTTGAATAACACTTGCAGTCAGATTTAAAGATTATTCTGTACTTTCAGATCCTTTTTTGACTACACAACAACATCTGATAGCTTACTAATAGTACAATGTTATTGTGGAGACCAGAATGGTGACCTGATTGCCTGTGCTAGGAACACGGTTCAGGATGAGCTACAACAAGTTATAGAGGAACGGCAGTATGCCATCCATGTGGTATTCCTGATTCAACTTCCAGGTATAGCTGGAGGCTGTTTTACTGGATTTCAGGTTAGAGTTTTAGTATCTATACTATTTAACAAGATGACCTCATTTTGTGTGTTGCTTCTCTTCCTTCCGCAATAAATTAATCATCATGCCTCTGTGTCCTATGGAAACCATGCATAGTCGCATTTGTCATTTATTCTTATGATAATTCAGTTAGGATTATTTTGGGAGAAAAACGAAAAAAAGGCGTCCAGATATTGTTTCCATCATCAGACCAACTTTTAGTCATCGACTTCCTTTCTTTAAACAGGTATGAATCGCCAGTCTAGAACGGTGCACTTCTAATACATAATAGGATGGCTGATGCACTGTATACAAATATACACCTGTGCACCCACTAAAAACTCATATTAACACACAAAGGAAAGTGACACTAATCCACCAATTCATGCGTATATATACATTTTGTACATACATATAGGCAAGATTTCTGGTTTTTAACTTTTAATCATAATTTTCATGACTATTCGGGGAAAGGACAATTATTTTCGCGTTATGATTATACTCCCAATAACATATAGATACTCTCTATATGATATAGCAGTGAACACCGTGGAGATGCAACTTGGAATTGATAGTTAATAGCAAATATAATATACGTTCATGAAACGTGGAAATCAAGGAATTTAATAGAAAACAAAAAAAATAACGGACTTTTGAAAAAGGGGGATGGCTTAACATAATTGTCCTGTCTCCAAGTACCTATGACTTTTCAGTGGCGGATCCGGAATTTTCATAAATGGGGCCCACTGACTGCCAAAGAGGGGGCCCCTTACAAGTCATGCTTCAATGATTCCCTATAAAAAAAAATCAGAAAAGGGGTGGGGCGGGCACCCTGAAAAACCCTCTGCAGTTTTGTTACCTTTTCTGAAATTCTCCAGAAAATATTTTACAAAAATTCATCCTACAACACTTTACAGGTGTAATACCACCAAATCATGGTACGTCACATCCAGTTGTATACGAAAATAGGTCGAAAAAAAAAAATATTCCGTTGAATTTGACAGTTGTAGGTAATTAATCCTACATTTTATTGCAGTAAAAGATTTCTGTGTCATAAACATATGTCTTGGGTATTTCTAAGCACCATTATTTTTTTATTTGGGATTTCTATAGAATATTTTGTAATCTTTAGGTTACATGGTGACTAAACCTTGTACACAGATAAAATAAGGGGAGAAATTTGATTGGTTAACTTCCAGTGATGGTTATTTTCTTATATGCAATGAAATGTTATGTGAATTTTTTTCTATAGTGCTGGACAGGATAAAACTTTACTCATGCCAAGTATTCTTTATTTGAAACAAAGATAAATTCTACACATTTTTTTGAAAAGTGCAAATATAACAAAGACTAATAGGGGAAAATCAAAGGGGGAATTTACACCTTACATACTTTCAACCAAGCTCTTAATGTCGCCATTTCATGGGTGTGTTCTAGTTAGTGTGAAAACAAGAAGGGTAAATTTAATGAAGACAGCAACCAAACATTACAACATTACCAAACATTAAGAGGTTAAATAAGGTCTTAATTGTGTACTTCTCTTATATGCTTGATTTGGAACACTTTATCAGTATCTGATCTTTTCCAATATTTTACTCTTAAACTTAAGAAAAAAGAAAAAAAAGAGAGAAAAAAAGAAGATAGATACCAACACAGATACAGTATTACTAACAAAGCAGACCACTCAATAATAGGACATAGTGGAAATATAGATTATTTAAGGAATGACTGTAATATTTTTTTCTGTCTATTTGAAATAACATAAAAAAAATTGGTGCACACTGAATAACGCTCGTAGCGGGTTATTTAGCAGTGTGCACCAAATTTTTTATGATTTTTTTCGAATAGACAGAAAAAATATTACAGTCATTCCTTATAATTTAATTCTAAATTCCATTTTAAACCGTAGAAAACCATGAAAAAACCGTTGATGACGTCACGGTCACATGACTAAATTATGTCTATGGGCTCATAACAAAATAACGTCAGCCAGTCAGAAGATGCGTTACATCCAAAATTAAATTATTGTTATTTGTCAAGAAGGGGAAATCATGGTAAAAAAAAAAGACAAAATATTCTAAGAAACTAAAATCAAAATTAAATGTTTATCAAGGTAAGATTTTTATCAAATGTTGTTTCAGATATTATCAATTTATTAAAATATTTGATTTTTTTTTAGTGTGGACTTTGGCATTCTGTTCACATAGATGATATTTATCCTCCTCCTGAAGATATACCCTGCGTAGCTAATTCCAATCAGAACTGAAACGCTGAAAGAAACATTTATTTATTTAAGAAAAGACTGGTAAAAAATTGCTTTTGGCATACCTTTCCTACAATGCTGGCATTGAGAGGACCTTCAGCATATGCTAAAACAAGATATTAACAGACAACAGTAGTAAAGGCTACCAAGTCAGCTCGTACTTTTTAAATTGCACAATATTCCAAAACCAGTACATTTAAAAGTTTTGAGAGAGTGTATTAGTTTATATTATATCACAGTGTAAAATGTACAGTGCTATAGGTAAAATTGTAGTACACATATTTTAAAATTGGTATTATTGTTTGTAATTTTTTTTATCTATAATTTATTAAATGATAATGTTTTATATAAATTGATTGATTAAGCAATATCATAACTGTTTGTTCAATTTTGATTTTTTATATATTTGGAACATGCTGTAATGAGATAACTTCTGTCAAAATGTGCATCATGTTATATTATAGGGTTATTGCATGAATATTGGGGAATATTGTCCCGAGTAGAATTTTATATTGCACGAGCTTGCTAGTGCAATATATGTTCTACGAGGGACAATATTCTCCAATATTCATGCAATAACCCTTTTATTGTATAGCAATATAATATTTCAAAGTAAAAATTGGTTTATACTAAGATTTTATCGTTGATGACGTCATGAATTTTTACGATTTATTGCACTAGTGCAATATTAGAATTTATTGCACGCTAACTTTTGGTTACTTTCTGTGGGAAATATTATATTGCTATACAATAAATCTGTATGTTGAATCCGTATTTTCTGGAACTGATTGTTGTGATTATTACATGTATCAGCCTCTTTTTGTGTTTGAATCTAAAGTAAAACAATGTAATTTGACAGCTCTTGGTTTATTTATATTCCATACTTGTCTTTAGTCCCCTAAACCTAAGTCAGGTATATTACAATCATCAGTAATAAAAATTAAAGGACCAATGATACTTCATGCAAGACCAGAAGTGCTTACTGAATGACATGCTGTGTTGATCTATGAATTGCCAGTTTACAAGGTATCAGTTCACAGGATGACAAACCACCATACTCAGATACATGATTCTGACTATTTTCTTTCTTTGATCCTTAAATGCAGATTGTTGAGCAGTAGAGAGGCAAATTTTAAAGCAATTGGTTTTGCTCCAGACCTTGATCTAACCAACAACTTCCAACAATTATATTTTATAGGTTACCACAAGACCACTGCAGAGTTTACAAATAATAAGATAATTAATTGATTGTAGGTTGCTTAACGTCCAGTGGCAAAATATTTCAGGCATATTCAGGACGAAATGCATAGCAAAGTGGCACTTAAATGCACAGTTTATTTTTTTTAAGCTCAGCATTGTTTCATACAGTTCAATGGATCACTCATGTACTGTTAACAAACATAACAACTCATAATATATAAAACGAATCATAAGAAAACAAATCACTACATGATCCCAAAAACAATTTAAACATGAATAAAATAAACTATCAACTAGTTGTACATAATAATTATTTCATGCATAATCAGGATAATATGTCATGTATGAGAAAATAATGTTTGTCTTTTTTTATTTTGATTAGTAGATATTTTACTATAAATTACGAAATTAATGTGAATTTTTAATGCATGCTAAAAATGTGACAGGATGTGACATTGCAATAATAATAAAATCCCTGCCACAGTACAGCAGACCACTGCAACCACTAACATGAGACTCCTCCCAACCCCTAACAACAGAGTCCTCCCAACCCCCAACAACAGACTCTTCCCAACTCCTAACAACAGACTCTTCACAACCCCTAACAACAGAGTCTGCCCAACCCCTCAAAAAATCTCTTCCCAACCCCTCACAAAAATCTCTTCCCAACCCCTAACAACAATCTTTTCCCTACCCCTAACAACAATCTCTTCCCTACCCCTAACAACAGACTCCACCCTTACCCTATCAACAGACTCCATCCAACCCCTAATACAACTGACTCCTCCAACAAAATAGACTTACAAAGATAAACAATAACAAACAACATTTGACCTAGGTAAAATTACTAAAGGTATAGACACAAAATGTGGTATGGTTAAAATAGTTTTATACGTCTATTTGGATTATATGTTGTTAAAGTAAAACATCATTTGTATTATGTTTCACAAAATGTTGAGGGTATTTTAATCTCAGAATACTTTAATGGGACGGAAACAAAGAAATAATTATTTAAGGAAGCAAAAAATATTTAAAGGAGACAGAAAAAGACATTATTCAAGAATTTTATTTCTAGTGCTACATTACATTCTGTGAAAAGATGGTAGAAAAGACAGAAAGGTAACATAATCGGTCGTCCAACTGTCTATATCAATCTGCTCAGCTCTTAATAAAACTCCATATCACGGCTTTGTGACGTCAAATATGTTGACCTGGCCTTAATAACTTTGACCCGGACATATCAGTGACGTCATAATGTTTGAACCGACGTTGATAAGTTTGACCCGAACTTATCAAGTCAACTTCCGGTTGCTGGTGAAACTAAGACAATACTTCCAAAAGACTCAAATACAGCCCGATAAATCGATTATCAGGTTATCGGCATATTAATATTGTAAAATATCAGCTGCTCGACATAATATGAAGACTTTTTGATCTCGTTCGCTGCGCTTACTCGACAAAAAGCTTCATATTATGTCTCGCAGCTGATATTTTACGATATCAACATGCAGACAACCTGATAATCGGTACATATCATTGCCCCCTTGTCATAGAAATTGAAAGGGAAATACTTAATCAAATAATAATATTACAGAATCTATATCATACAGTGAATAAAAACAATCATTTTAATAAAGGCAGGGAAAAATCACTAAAAAATAAAGAAAATAAAGCTATCTGTATATAAGGATTTTGTTTTACAAATTTCAACTAGATTAATTAAAGAAACAATATTGTAATGATTGCAATTTATGTACAAACAAAAGTTATGACAATAAATTAAATATACTTTTCTAAAATAAGACGTGAAAATTTACAGAATGAGTACAACTAATACTGTCTATATGTATTGCACAAACATATAAAAAGACAATTGCTTATGATACAGGCTGAAAAAAAAATGTGCTACACAAAATAAATAAATTCTTGCCAAACTCCAGATCAATGCATGATAAGCCAAACAATTTAAAATTATCAAGACTACAACTTAATTTACAATTTCTTCATCTCTATAGTTCCTCTAAAGAAGGGAAAATGACAGACTCTATTTTTCTCTATATACATAAAAAAAATACTGCAAAATACACTTAAGTTGTCAGTATTCAAAATGACATCAGTAATGTTCCACACAATTTTTTTGGTCATATATCACAACCACAACAGTAAATATGTGATGCATATTATGCATCTTATTTCACATTTTTAAGTATTAGTCTGATATTTGTATACATTGTAACCCCAATATTATATATGTAAGTAGTTCATACAAGTTGCTTGGACAATATTTGGACTTGATTACCAGTACATAATTGGGTTTTTGTTTACATAAATGTACCCATAACTTAATCACATGCATTTTTCATATGTGCAAAATATGACATATATATGATTCAAATGTGCTTATAATATATACATGTAAAACAATTGTGGGGTAGACATGTGTCACATGTTTTGATTCTTAAAGGATAAAGGTATCACACATGATAGCTAGGTTTGAATTGATGATATGAAAAATAAGCTATAAATAACAAGACAGGCAAAAACCATAAATCTAAGAAGGAACAACAACACAACACTGTGGCTAAAAGATGAAATACTTACACAAACAACAGTCTTCAAATCACCTTGCAGTAGAAATAAATATAGTGCAACTATAAACTTTGAACACAAAAAAAACTGATTGCAAGTATATGGTAAGAAGGTTTTCATGATACAATTGGAACAGTGCAAATAGACAATTGAATATGAAAACAAGTCTTCAGCAAAATAATAACTAAAACAATTAAAAGTATTTAGTAAAAAGGTTTTCATGATAGAACTTTAATAGATCTATGGCACATTATTCTATTAATAGATCTATGGCACATTATTCTATATCTATTTCAGTAGTTTGCTATCTAACGTCTTTGTCTTTGTTTACTTGTAAACACTTTATTGACGAGACTCCAGACTTCTATAGACTGTGCTGTCAGTATCCTGTTGGGATCCTCTTTATCTGATGGTAACTGACCAATGGCTGTCATTAAAGTATCGTCTATTGTTAGGTCCTCTTCTTCATATGGACAAGCATCAAGATATCCAATCAAAGTATCACGTAAACTGGAATCATTTACAATTAGTACAGCAAAATTCCCTCTTTTAATTTATCTTTAAACCCTAATTCATTGAAAATATATTCACTGCTAAGTTTTAAAATACATTTTTGGCAATTATTATTTTCATTTATGCAAGACTTTAGGTAGTGTGTAACTGTGTCATGTTTTATAACTTCTGCATAGTTGTGTAAAGGAACTTTGCTGACAATGCATATGCACAGATGAATAAACAGACAGGGCAAATCCTATTTACCCTCCCCAAAATTTTGTTTGTTGGGGCTCATATACAAATAAAAGACATACCACTACTTGAAAAATAATTCTTACCATATTTTAGACATATCAACATAATCTTCATCATCCATATTCTGAGGAACATCTATTTTTAGAACAATACACTCAAATAGTAACTCCACCAAAACATCAATCTGTTCTAGAGGCAGCTTGTTTAAAATGTCCTCTATGTTGTTGATATTTTCCTCTGTTAATGCATTCTTGAAATTCTCCGATATTCCTTCAAAAGCTTTCTGAAAACAAGAAATAATTTGATACAGGTCTAAACAGTAATAATTTATCTTAACCATATCATTAAATTATCTGTTATAAAAGAGTTGAAATTCTTTTTCTCCTGTTGCATTGCAATCTTGAATCTTAGAAAATGGAAAAGTACTGATTCTTTGTTAATTGTGGCATTCATATTTTTACTAATTTGAAATTTAAAATAAAACACTAAGGACAACAACACCCATCAATTACCGCATGGTAAGAGTTTATTCTGGTCGACATGTTTCGCCAACAAGGGTGGCGTCTTCAGGACAATATTACAAATGAAATCAAACAGTACAAATTTTGCGGTTGTCTGGTTCGCCGAACAATACAGATTGTTATGACGACGTTATAGATATCAATAGAAAGTGAAAGTAAAACAAGAATCTAGTATAGTTAAAAGTGAAAGTTAGTCAATAAAGTTATTAACGATGTGGTTAGCTGCTATTCTTATACGTGTGTGTAGTTGTTCTCATAGAGGTTTCTAGTGGTAATATACTGTGGATTCATTTATTTTCGTGGGTACAAATTTTCGTGGATTGATGAAAACTTGCATATTGGTGGATATGTAAATTCGTTGTTTTGGCAAATTATGCATCATGCATTCCTTTAGAAAATCTGTATTTCGTTGATCATTTAAATTCGTGGTTCCTCTGTCCCCACGAAATCCACGAAAATTGGTATCCAACGAATATAAATGAATCCACAGTAGAAGAAATGATGAAAGTAGATCATAAAATGTCAGTTCATTTCCAAATTGGACAACACCCTACTGGCCATCCTGTACCAATTCAACTGGCTTCACTCTGAGGGAAGTCCTGCTTCCAATTGCATTGGTTATAGGGTGAAGTGTATGATCACCGCAATTTTGGGAATTGTAAATCTTGGTAGTTTCGTTCATAAAAATTTACTTTGCTAATAAAGTGTCTGTGAATCAAGCTTTTCTTTATAAATATGTTTTGTGGTTTATGTGGTTCATTTTGTTTCTGGTTCCTTTCTTTTTTCCATGGACACTTTATAGTGAAAGACAACTGTGAAAACCTTTCGGTATCCACCCACTATTATCCAACCGCACAATAACCACTTCAGGTGTTGGTTCACCTTGTTCAAATTCTAATATGAAATTTGATAGTTCCAGCTCATAAAGGGTTCAAATTCAGCTTGTACTTTATATCTATGCTATTGTCTAGGTTTCATAAAATAGGCACTGGTAAAAATCCAAAAGAGAAACAAAGGTAATGCATGATTTTATTACACTCTCTTTCAACAGTCAAATTCCCAAAGGAGTAGGTTCAGTAAGACCCCTTTTTGGCCCCAAAATATAACAGTTTTACAAAATTGTTAAAATGTAAAATTTTAGTTATTTATTGGACAGTAGAATGCTTCTGCTACATAAATGTGGGCTGTTTTTGACAATACAATGCATATATATCCGGCACTAGCACCATTAAGTCATGCTAAATTACTGAAATCTTCACAATTCTAGCATATTAGTTAAATTTCGTGTAGAACGAAAGTGGCCGCATTCGTGTTCATCTTTAATATTGAAATGTAAGTTGTATTTGATGATAATACATAACATATATAAAGGTTGAGGATGAACAAGGATGCGGCCACTTCCATTTTTTCCAAAAACCATCTGAAAAGTGACATTTTTCGGCATATTTGGTAGATTTTTCATATTTGAGCTTGAATCGGATCGTTTTTAATGACTAAATCAGTTAAAATCTTTCCCATAAACAAATTAATTCAAATAAAATAGACACTTAAGTATTTAAAAAGTGGTCAAAATCTTTCGTCAGATGAATCTGAAATTTGAGGCCAAAATCGGTCCTTACCCGACCTACTCCTTTACATTAAAAACAGGTTTTTATGTTTTATGTTTGTTACTTTCATATTTCACATATCCTTTTATTCATACTCAGTCCTTCTTTTTCTTATATTGCATTTATAACATATTCATGAATAATTTCACTGGGACCTTTTGATACTGAACCTTATCATATTTAGCTAAGCATTTAGCTCTTTCCATTGCAAATGTTATCCAGAGTGACATGGTATTCTTACATCTGCTGGCTTGGTGTGCCTAAAAAAGTTTAAAAGGAAAGTGGCAGTTTACTCCCCATAATGAGACAATTAACTCTACAATTCCTATTTGCTGCTTTCTAAATATCCACCTCAGTGAAATGTATAGCTTTATACATCTAATTTAGTGAATTTTTTTTATTTCTATTTAGGATACGTATACAGAAGGCTAAAAAAGGCCACGTATAATTTCTACAGTAACTTGTTTTCATAGGAAATTAGACGTTTTATTAAATATAATATGAAGGCCTGATATTGGTTAAAATTTATTCATTTATTGCAGACTTACGATATTAGTTGTCTTATACAGGGGATACATATCTCAATCCATTATTATACACTGTTTTAATATCAAATCCTAGTGTATATTTTTTTCTATCTTATATAGTCATAAATCTTACAAAACATATGTTTAAACCTGCCTGTTCCAAGTCAGGACCTGGTCTTGTATGTTTTTTTTTATTTTAGTTCATTTATACGTTTTGGAGTTTGGGTGTGCTGCATTGAAGACCCATTGGTGGCCTTCGACTGTTGTCTGCTCTTTGGTCAGGTTGTTGTCGCTTTGACATATTAACCATTTCCATTCTCAATTTAATACATGTGATATCTCTGTTAGATTTATATTTTTGTAAACCTACTTTAGGACTAGGAAATGGATTGTCTATCTTTAATGTGTTTGTCATGAAGTCACTCAAAGAACTTTCTGGATCTGATCCCACCGACTTCAGGAAGCTGATGGCTATATCTAACTTGTCCATACTCTCACATAAATCAGGGAAGGATTTTAGACGTAGCTCTCCACAAATCTGGCTCTGAACTGCTGGATTTAATCTTTCCTATATAAGAAAAAAATATTGGTGTCTATTATGAAACTGTATCATAACTTGATTGGAATGTAATAAGTGTGTTTTTCTAAAACTTGCCTGAACATGACACAAGTTTATCGAAAATCATAAAATTCAAGTTGTCCTTAACAAAACTACCAATACCTTCTAAGATCTACTATAGTGTTTAATGTCCAGTGGCAAAGTTTACTTGCATATCAGGATAAGGACATGTTATATTATATGAATTTGCACCCTTCTTTGTACAAGATCAACATCCTTATTTTATTATGCTGGTCACCTTGAAGACATGTCACCCTAACCCAACACATCATTCTAACTCCCAGCTGGTAGCAAGTCTTTGGTATTTTTCCTGAATGTTGAATGCTTTTTGGTGACGCAATAAATACCAATTATGAAGTCTTCGGTTTGACAATGTCGGGGATAGACCCACCACCTCCTACAGCTGAGGTGATCATGCTACCAAAGAACACTGAGACAGTACTTACCTGTTTAACCCTCAGACATAAACTCTTGAAGACCACAGCATTGGTGGATTCTGATCTGTAGGTAATGGTCTCTATCTGTAAATACAAAGTTCATGTAACTTTAATTTTAACTACCAGTACAGTCATTTATTTTCAATGGTACAATTTTTTTTTTTGGATTAAAAAAAAATATATTAGATTCATGATTTTACAAAAGTCTTTGGGGATATTAATTAAAATACACATAAAATTTGTACAAAAATAAATCCTCAAAATCATGTTTTCATTCTATTTTCTCAACATCGAGCTTTTTGATTTTTTTTTTAAATTTGAGATTTTTTATGAAATATTTTCAATTTGAATTGTCTCAGTAAAATATTTAATTCAAGGGAGATAATAAAAACCAAAAAGTTCTGTTTTCCATCCATTCCCTGAAATAGATTGATCTTAATAATCTTCTTCCTTTATACAATTAAATTCTGTACTTGATTTTCCAAAGTATGCTTTTCTCAAGTCTGAGAGACCATTCCAAAGGAGATAATTAAACAAGATTAAACTGCAAATCTATAATCTATATTTACAATAGAAATTTAAAACATTATATTTCTCAAAAGTAAATATGGTTACCTATATTTTTTAAAACAAATTACTAATATTAAAACATATATGGTTATATCATTTAAATGCAACCAGAAGAATCAAAAGGCTGGTTTTATTTTTAACATGGATAGCATTTGTTTTCTGCTAAATTTAGGTCGGATCTAACATACTGGTATTTCAATCTTAAAACATTGAATAAATTATCACATGTAACAAATTTATAAAACTGCATATAAGCCATATTTTTCTAAAAATAGAATACACAATATTACCTCATTAATGTTGTTAATTATAGACTTGGAAAACAGGAATCTGTCCATGAGTTGTCTCTCTAGATTGGTGAAGTTGTATTCCACTTTAGTGCCCTGACCCACTTCAAATGAGTAGTTACAATTGGCTAATACCATTGGTAATAAATCTCTATCTGGATGATAGCTGACTAGATGAGCTGCAGATATGTCTCTCACATAGACCTTGGGTAGACTTTCTTCTCTGAAATATATCATTTTTTTTACTTTAGTCTGATCAATTAAATTTGATGACTGAAATTTTTAAGAAATATTTTTGGAGTTACTGACATCATTTTGGTTTTTAGATCTGCTCCATTTTAATTCAAAGAAAATGTAGGCCATTTGCAACCTGATCAATGATGACACCTTAAGAGATGACAAGCCCATACCATTTTTGGTTTCAAAGAAGTACATATTTAGGTCCTTAACAAAAAAAATTAAAAGACAACAAATGTGTAGAGTGGGGTGCTCATTTTTGCCATAACTTTCCATGTTTTCTGCAGTCTATGTTCAGGTCTTTATGTTTTTGAAGTATACTGATATTTCTATATGAAGATAACATCAAAAACAAAATATTCTTAGCTTGAAAAGGTGTTTCTTTGCAAAAAATCATCTGAAAAGTTAGATTAAAGGCTATTGAAATTTCCTGATGTTTTGTCAAAGGAGGACACACATTCACCGTTTTTAAACATCTATTTATCTGTTTTTCAGTCCTTTGAGGTAAGTGCCCAAATTTTGTGTAAGTTAAAAAAAATAATCATATTTGTTATAATAATATAATTTACCAGCATATTTCTTCCATTTCACCCATCCTTTGAAGTTTTTACACCTCAAAATTATAAAACAGCTAAACTGTGTCCCCGGCGAATATAAGCACCCCACTCTTACCAATTTACCATATCATTTATTGTATTCAAAACTATACATACTTGATTTTAAACCGAGCACAATACTCTTGTAGGAATAAGTTCTGTTTCTTCAGCAGGAAAAATAACAGGACATATGAACAGAGGCCAGCATCCCTATATGTTGGTATGAGGTGTGATATGGCAGTCTTCTCTGTAATGTCTGTTCTACAGTGGGATTTATCCACTGTTACTATACTCTCATTGGCAGGACATGCTAAAAACAAGAAAATATAAACTAGCTAATATGAACAAGAGGCTCTCAAGAGCCTGAATCGCTCACCTGAATTTTTTTGTTTAATTTCATATCAATGATTATTTTGGCTTTTCAATTTATTTAAATGTTCTTTGAATCGTCCTATTTTCTTCAAAAGCAAAAAAAAAATCATTTTCTCCTATGTTCTATTTTAGCCATAGGAGCTATGTTTCTTGACATACAAGGAAATGAAATATAAAATTTATACTAGATACTCTGAAACTCTAAAACTAATTTAGCCTAAGTTTGGCTGAAATTGATACAGCAGTTTCAAAGGAGAAGATTTTTTAAAGTAAGTCAACATGATGAACAAATTGTGAAAAAAGTCTTTAAAGGGCAATAACTCCTTAAGAAGTCAATTGACAATTTTGGTCAAATTGACTTATTTGTAGATCTTACTTTGCTTAACATTTTTGCTATTAACAGTTTATCTGTATCTATAATAATATTCAAGATAATGACCAAAAACTAAAATTACCAATTAAGTGGCAGCAACCCAACAATGGTTTGTTTGATTCATCTGAAAATTTCAGGGCTGATAGATGTTGACCTAATGAACATTTTTACCCCATGTCAGATTTGCTCTAAATGCTTTCGTTTTTGAGATATAAGCCAAAAACTGCATTTGACCCCTATGTTCTATTTTAAGTAACGGCGGCCATGTTTTTTGACGGATCAAAAATCAAAGCACACACTTTGTGCAGGATAATCTAAGGAACAATCATGCTAAGTTTCATCCAAATCCATTCAGCAGTTTCAGAGGAGAAGATTTTTTAAAGTTAGCAAATATGATGAACAAATTGTGAAAAATTGTCATTAAAGGACAATAACCCCTTAAGGGGTCAATTGACAATTTTGGTCATATGAACTTATTTGTAGATCTTACTTTGCTGATCATTTTTGCTGTTTACAGTTTATCTTTATCTATAATAATATTCAAGATAATGACCAAAAACTGCAAAATTTCCTTAAAATTACCAATTAAGTGGCAGCAACCCAACAATGGTTTGTTTGATTCATCTGAAAATTTCAGGGCTGATAGATCTTGACCTAATGAACATTTTTACCCCAACTCAGATTTGCTCTAAATGCTTTCGTTTTTGAGATATAAGCCAAAAACTGCATTTGACCCCTATGTTCTATTTTAAGTAACGGCGGCCATGTTTTTTGACGGATCAAAAATCAAAGCACACACTTTGTGCAGGATAATCTAAGGAACAATCATGCTAAGTTTCATCCAAATCCATTCAGCAGTTTCAGAGGAGAAGATTTTTTAAAGTTAGCAAATATGATGAACAAATTGTGAAAAATTGTCATTAAAGGACAATAACCCCTTAAGGGGTCAATTGACAATTTTGGTCATATGAACTTATTTGTAGATCTTACTTTGCTGATTATTTTTGCTGTTTACAGTTTATCTTTATCTATAATAATATTCAAGATAATGACCAAAAACTGCAAAATTTCCTTAAAATTACCAATTAAGTGGCAGCAACCCAACAATGGTTTGTTTGATTCATCTGAAAATTTCAGGGCTGATAGATCTTGACCTAATGAACATTTTTACCCCAACTCAGATTTGCTCTAAATGCTTTCGTTTTTGAGATATAAGCCAAAAACTGCATTTGACCCCTATGTTCTATTTTAAGTAACGGCGGCCATGTTTTTTGACGGATCAAAAATCAAAGCACACACTTTGTGCAGGATAATCTAAGGAACAATCATGCTAAGTTTCATCCAAATCCATTCAGCAGTTTCAGAGGAGAAGATTTTTTAAAGTTAGCAAATATGATGAACAAATTGTGAAAAATTGTCATTAAAGGACAATAACCCCTTAAGGGGTCAATTGACAATTTTGGTCATATGAACTTATTTGTAGATCTTACTTTGCTGATTATTTTTGCTGTTTACAGTTTATCTTTATCTATAATAATATTCAAGATAATGACCAAAAACTGCAAAATTTCCTTAAAATTACCAATTAAGTGGCAGCAACCCAACAACGGTTTGTTTGATTCATCTGAAAATTTCAGGGCTGATAGATCTTCACCTAATGAACATTTTGACCCCATGTCAGATTTGCTCTAAATGCTTTCGTTTTTGAGATATAAGCCAAAAACTGCATTTGACCCCTATGTTCTATTTTAAGTAACGGCGGCCATGTTTTTTGACGGATCAAAAATCAAAGCACACACTTTGTGCAGGATACTCTAAGGAACAATCATGCTAAGTTTCATTCAAATCCATTCAGTAGTTTCAGAGGAGAAGATGTTTGAAAAATTGTTAACGACGACGACGACGACGACGACGTCGACGACGACGACGACGGACGCCAAGTGATGAGAAAAGCTCACATGGCCTTTTAGGCCAGGTGAGCTAAAAATAAATGTGCTATTTAACAAAGACCTACATGAAGTTGTTACTAGGTTATTGCCTATTATCTTTAATTTATTGCTGTATAAACAGTTTAATCCTAAACACCTCTGGCTGATTTTACCTATTTTATGACCTCATGTTATGTTTTGACACAACAGGAAACTTCCGTTTTTCTCAGACTTTTCCCGTATCAATTTCCAGTTCTCTGTCCCTACCGATTTTGTAAACAAAAATGTGTATTGGAAATTTTACGGTGTTGACATTTTCAAAAGCGGAAGATTTCAAATTTTAACGGGAGGGACGAAAGAGGGTCTGAAAAGCTGGAGATTTTGACTCCCGCCGGAAGAATCACATGTATGACTGGTCTTGGTTGGGTTTACAGTTCAGTGAATAAAGGGCAAAACAAGTAAATGTAGAGAATAATGGGGTGCTTAATTATAAAGAATAAACAATTGGTTTTTTATATAATTGAAATAAAGAATAGAAAAAAATAACTAAATTGATTAAGAATATGGAAATGAATTGTACATTTCAATTCATGTTCAAAGATGGGATACATTTAAAAAAAAAAAGAAAAAGCATCATTTCAATTCTTATTTTTGTTTTGTGCATAAAAAAAACCATTGTTGTAAAAAGCCCATTGTCATACGCATATCATGTGGCATGAATTTTAGGAAAATTTGCTTTCAAGTTTTTGATTTCAATTTAACAAGGGACAGTCCCTTAGCTTTAGGTAAAAAAACATTTTTAAAAAGAATGTCCATAGAACTCAGATGCACCACACACACTATCATATTCTATGTCCAGTGGACCATATGTTTGATGTAAAAACTCTCATTTATTTAACTTGCCATTATAATGAGAGAGATCATATTATAGGGAGCATGTGTAATAAGTTTCAAATTGATTGGCCTTCAGCTTTATCAAAAACTACCTTGACCAAATATTTTAACCTGTAGCGGGACAAACAGATTGAAAAAAAATTCTGTTGTAACAAACCAAGCAGTTTCCCATTAAATGGATATTCTTTACTTTATTGATCTTTTTGGTATCAGTTAGGTTTCTTTAAAAATTATCAATGTTTAGACCTAAATTATCATCATTTAGACCTAAATAAAATTGTACAGTGTAACCTGTGTTTTCCGACACACTGGGGGAACCAATAAAAATGTCCGATTAAGCAGGGTGTTGGATTCTAGCATTTTTTTCTCCAAGGATAAGCATATTTTGGTACCATGAAAATGTATCTGTTAAAAGAGGATGTTGGAATACTCAGGTGTCAGTCATCAGGCAGATTACACTGTATTTCTTACCATAAGTTTCAAGAGATTCCCTAACACAATTCCAAGCTTTTGTAAAATCCTCCAACAAATGATTAAATTCTTTTAATCTTCTCTCTGAAAGATAAAACATCGAACAATAAAGAAAATGTATAGTTTGAAAAAAGTTAAATTATTCTAATTTCTAAAATTTTAATATAATATGACTACAAAAAAATCAGAAAATTTTGAATAAATTCACTATTGCAGAAGAGATAAAAATTGTTTTAAAAAGACTTAATTCTCACCTTGTCTCATTTGTAATCTAACATCAGATATTGTGAGTGTTGTAGCTTCAGCTCTGTCTAGTTTTCTGCTATATTTCTGTATCAACATTTTCTGAAGTCTTATTATGCTTGGTACAAATCTGACAGCTCGCAAATGGTGTTCCTGAAAGCAGAACATAGTGAAATTTTAGTCAATAACTGAGATAAACAGATGGAAAAATACGATACCAATTATACTACACAAAATGTGTATTTCGACAAATGAATGCTTCTTCAGTGATATGCTCATGGCCAAAATATTTTCAAATCCAAAACCTAATGCAGCAGCTGAGGAGCTGATAAAATCAAATAGGACAAAAAGTAAAGCCAAACCCTAACAAGGAATAAAATATTATACATGAGGCCTTCTGAACAGACTGAGTTACAGTTCACAAAATGGTGGAGCATTATAATTTTCTGTATACTTTCTCAGTCATAATGAGTAGACTGCTTTAAAACTTATATGAAGATTGAATGTTATGTTTTTAAGGATGTTTTTCTCCAAATGTTTCCTATTAAATTCCTTTTGAGCAGACTGAGTTACAGTTAAAATAAACAGCAGAGTTTGTTGATAATTTTTGTGTACCTCTTTAAGGAAAAGTCTAAGTACGGGTAACTTTTGTTTGGTAGTATCAAGATTCTGTCTGAGATGGTTGACTGTAATCATAGCTCTATATCTCCATACAGCCGGAATATCATGTAACATAACTATATCCGTTGCTTCTTGTGGTCGATCTGTCTCGTACAGAATCTGTAGCAATGGATCTGCTCCTAAAACATACAATTTGAGTGTGTTGGTTAGTTCATTATTTTCAGTGAACCTTTATGGCCAAACAGTTAAGGAAGGTGTATATCAAAAACATCAGTTTATAAATGTAATGTTTTTTAGTTTTTTAAATTTTGGTTTATTGATATGTTTTAGAGTTTGGTGTGACGTCCATTTTCACTGAACTAGAACACATTTTTGTTTAGGGGTCAGCTGAAGCCCCCTCTGGATGAGGAATTTTATCTCTGTGTTGAAGACCCATTTGTGGCATTGGGCAGTTTTCTGCTCTTTGGTTGGTTTGTCATCTCTTTGAATCATTCCCTATTTTCATTTTCAATTTTATGCTTTTAGCTTAACAAATTTTGTATATGCTAATAAAGTACTGAAATCAAAATTGATCAGCCATTACTTATTTTCCACATTTTATAACAACATTGTTTCAACACAAGATTCATTTTTAAATAGTTCTTGATAGAAAGACTTGCCACGTAATAACAATTCTAATGCAATATTCCTTTGTAATAATAATATTCATGGAATGTTGACAAATATTTTGCAGGGGTATTTTCCACATTCTAGCAGTCCATAACTAAGAAAACAACCATTTGGAAATGCGATTTATTTTGGTATGTAAAATTTCTCACAAAATAAATATGAAAGGCACATTTTGAGTTTCAAAATCTTCTTTTTTTCAACAAGGCATAGGAATTGTATAAATATGTTTAGTATTTATGTTTGACATGGTGAGTATACATATGACGTCACATTGTTTAGTTGCCAAAGACAATGCAAAAGTTTCCTGGACTTTTTCATTTAAGTCATTTTACTCAAAATTATTTATAAAATGGTAAAACAATTATTTAAAATTGCTGCATTAGAATGGATATAACTTTATTGTATTTTAAGCTTTGCCTTCGTGAAACTTGATTTTTCTGATTCAAATATCCTGTACCTAGTTCTGCTACACATCGCTAGGTAAACTCAATTTGCGACAGTAAAATCTAAATTTTAGGAAGGCCAAGCTTTAAATACAATACAGTTATCTCCTAAAAAGGTTCACACCACAATTGTTTATGTTGTACTGTAATTAATCTCACCTAGTCTTTGATCTTGCAATATCCCATCATTACATTTTTTCAAAATATTTTCCATATCCTATAAGTTATAAAACATATTATTCTTTAATTTATAAATGTGTTAATCTCCGAAATAAGAAACACCACTATTAAAATAAATCTATAATCACTTATCATTACATCTTAATATGAAAAATCGAATATCTACAGCTTTCAAAAAAAAGCACTGTGGATTCATTTAAGTATTTTGAAGCTGTAAATATCCACTAAAATGCAAGTTTTCCTCAATCCATGAAAATTGATACCCATAAAAATGAATGAATCCACAGCGTGTCAAATTTTTAAGTCGTTTTGATCACATAGCACTTCAACTGTTTTGATTCTTTATACGTCCATGCTTTTCAAATTTTTGGCTTTGAGTATTCCTGATCAAGGTAAATCCAGAAAAGCATTAATTTTGAAGCATAAAGTTTATGAGGGGTTGTTTTATTTTTTATTGAATTCTAAATGTCTTTTCTGGTTTAATTGTGTTGTTTCATTGCAGCCAGATTGATATATACATGATATACCACACATTTCCTTTTTATCATATACACACCTGTAAAATAGGCATAATGTATCTCTTGGCGAAGTCATCTTCCCACTGTGTTCTAGAATCTTTGTCCTTCAATCCACGAACTTTAGCAGGATAGTCTTCACCTATAATAATCAGAAATTAATCTTTATACTTATAATAATAGCTATTGTGACTGTTCATACCTATAATAGCTCCACTGTTACAGTTTATACCTATAACAGCTAAATTGTGATTGTTCATACCTATAACAGCTAGAATGTGACAGTTTATATCTATAACAGTTAAAAGGTGACTGTTTATACCTAAAAAAGCTAAATTGTTCATAAATATAACAGCTAAAGTTTGACTGTTTATAACTATAACAGCTAAAGTGTGTTTTTTCATACCTATAACAGCAAGAATGTGACAGTTCATACCTATAACAGCTAAACTGTGACAGTTCATACCTATAACAGCTAAAGAGTGATCATTTATACCTATAACAGCTAAACTGTGACAGTTCATACCTATAACAGCTAACAAGTGATCGTTTATACCTATTACAGTTAGTGTGTGACTGTTCATACCTATAACAGCTAAATTTTGACTGGTTATACCTATGAAAGCTAAAGAGTGATCATTTATACCTATAATAGCTAAACTGTAACTGTTCATACCTGTAACAGCTAAGGAGTGATCATTTATACCTATAACAGCTAAAGTGTGACTGCTCATACCAGTATAACAGCTAAAGTGTATTTATTAATACCTATAACAGCTAAAGTGGGACTGGTTATACCTATGACAGCTAACATGTGAATGTTCATACATATAACAGCTGATGGGTGACTCCACACTTATTTTTAAAAATGTATGTGTCCCTGTTCTTACCTATAACAGCTAAAGTGTGACTGTTCATTATTTGAGCAAGGAGAAAATGAATCAAAGCCAAGATCTCATCTCTGTTTTTCCCCAGAATGTTTTGAATAGAGGTCAGGTCCAAATCTATGTGTTCAAGTATAAACATTGGAACATCACCTTGTTGTATGGTAGGTTTTATTGTCTGACATGCTGCCTGGAATGAAAAGAAAACACAATCTGTACAAAATGTTAATATCAAGCCCTTTGGTAGATAAAATATACATTTATTGAAACTAAGTCATTTTTAGAATTTCATGTTAACATAAATATCTTGTTTTGTTAATATTTGGAAATAATAATGTTTTTTCTATAATGTATCATCTCATTTGAATAGACAAAATAGTTAATAGAAAAATTAGTGGTCAGAAACACTAAACACAAATCTTTTCTTAAACACTTTTTTTATGATTTTGTTAAGAAAAAATGTTAATAATGTGAATCCTTGAGTATTCCAATAATAATAAAGCTACATATATCTGCATGTAGTTTTTCCTAAATTCCTAAGAATTTAACCCAAATTCCTGTTCATCCTTTAAAAATGACAATAATAAATCTATACATTAATAACTGAATTTACAGTAGATATTTAAAAAGGTCACCTCACATTGAACATGTATATCATGTTTCAAGTTGGTGCTTCATTATAAACTACATGTCACCTGGTATAAGACAAACAGACAGAAAAAAAACAAATGGATGAACAGACCAGAAAACTTAGTGCTCCTTTCTCTCATAAGTAGGGCATTAAAAGTATATTATCAAATCCTACATAAAATTTCAACTGCTTCATTCTTGTTTAAGTTAAATAGGAATTATAACACTCATGTTTGACTTATTCATGCTTTTACTTTACCTGTTCATTCACGTTAGCACCTATATACATTGACATGTGGGTTAACAGTCTAAGAACAGCACATGAAGCTCTGTTTAACTTTCTTTCTGGTGCTCTTAATGGACCAAGTCTTGCTGCTGGGCCTAAAACATGACCTTTTTCAGTTCTGTCGACACTGAAAAAATATAAAAATTTGTAAGTCAATCTTACTATTGTATCAATGTATAAGACATTTAAAAAAATACATTATCTTCAATTTGGTGCATGTTTTTTTATCACTTTGTTTTTGATCAATTTTCAAAGTTATTGTCAGCTAAATTGACACTTTTGTTAGGAAATAATTTGTCACATGTTTACACAATCTTCAATCTATCAAAATAATAAAATTATAATACTAGTGAAAAATATGCAGGTAGTTCTTATCATATGTTGTACGATGGCATGTTACATATACACTTACCCTGCATCTAGTTCATTCCCAGGTCTAAGGTTGTATCCTTGGCCACCAATCTCTCTTCCACACTCTTTACAGACACCAACATAAGCTGGGTTGCCACACTAAAATGTACATTTAAAAACATTTGAACACAGACTTATTCAGAAGGGATAAAGTTACGATACTGTTGTCGCGTCATTAAAGATGGCATATTTTGGTATTAATATTGATTCCCTCATATGGTCTCTGCATTGGAACAGATTCTGACTTCTTTAAAACAGAGTTTTACTGTACGTATAACTGTGTGTTTGTTTTTTCTACTTTGGCTAGAGGTATAGGGGGAGGGTTGAGAACTCCCTAAACATGTTTAACCCTGCAATATATTTGCGCCTGTCCCAAGTCAGGAGCCTCTGGCCTTTGTTAGTCTTGTATGATTTTTTTTTTTTCATTTATATGTTTAGGATGTGTCTTTCTATGCTGTGCTGTTACATTTGTCGCAGATAAGGGTGAATTAAAAATGCCGCCGCTTGACCACTATCCCTATGTCAAGCTTTCTGCGACAAAAGACACAGGCTTGACAAAAAATCAAATCATATGATTGGGTAGGTCCACTGATTTAGACATACCTAATTTGTGTAAAATTATAAAAAGAAATATCTTAGTTAAGAAAATATATAATCTAAATATTACAATGTACTTACATTTCCTATGATGTAAGGGTGACCATTAGGACATCCTAAAATTAAAGAAAAAATAAATAAGCAATCCGCCTACTCAAAAAATATACATGTATTAACAAAATCAGCATTCTTAACGAATAAATAAAAAAAAAACAGACTTGACATCTCAATTATTAAACATTCTGTGTTTTTAGAATAAATTAATTTGGCTTGCTTAATATTTATAAGATTTTGACAAAAATGTTTTACTTTGACCCTTTGACAAAATTATAAAAAATTTCAAAAAACTTATACCACACATTTCAAATCTATTAGATCCATATACCAGTTAAACTATTTTTTGTCAAAGAAAAGCTTAATATTTCCTTAACAATAGCACATGATTAAAATATCAGCTGATGTTTACAGAGTTGTCTCCCTGTAGTGTTATGTACCACCTTGCATTCCCCTTCCCTATCAATGCTGTTGATTTGATCAAACTAGTGGTGTGTGGTGATATTTTCCGCACAGTTTAGATTAATCAGAAATCCTTGTTTACGGTAACCAAATAAAATAAAACTTACTGTAAAACACTGGATTTTCATTCACATTACCCCTTCTAGCTGCTAGAACTGCTTCTTTTATCTCTAAAAGTTCATCTTGAGGCATTGTGGGTAAATATGAGGACTGGAAAGGAAATTTAAATCATACATTTTTCATTGTTTGCGGACACTAATAGAGGGAAGATTTATCCTCATCAAATAATTTATTGAAAACCAAATAAAACTGCACAAAGGCTCCTGATTATTTTAGAATTAACGGATACTTAGACTACTATTCATAGCAGTCAAGTTGAAGAGATATTTTTATAATGTTTTACAGACACTTCCAGCTATCACATAATTTAGGCTTTTTGAATCTGTGTCAAAGTTGCTTCAAGTATGTCTGTCATAGTAACAATCCAGTTTGAAGACTATTTTGTTTTCATGGAATTGTATATAAAATAATTACCATATTTTCAACACATTGAACACTTCAATTTCGAACTTTCGATTTGTTAGATCATTATATATTGACATAAATAAAAAACACTAATAAAACAAGAATGTGTCCCCAGTACACGGATGCCCCATCCGCACTATCATTTTCTATGTTCAGTGGACCGTGAAAATGGGGGAAAATCTCTAAACTGGCATTAAAATTAGAAAGATCATATCATAGGAAACAGGTACTAAGTTTCAAGTTGATTTGACTTCAACTTCATCAAAAACTACCTCCACCAAAAACTTTAACCTGAGGCGGGACAGATGGATGGACGAACGGACAAGAAAACATAATGCCCATAAATGGGGCTTAAAAAAGTTTAGCCATACTGAAGATATCTGTAGAAACTGAAACCAGTATTGAAGATACTTACAACCATTTTCTGAGGTTTGCGAGCAATATTTATCAATGGTGTCAGCAGGGTGTGTTTCCCTGGAATTTCTGTAATCAATACAAAACAGTGTGCAAGAAGACAGGATATATTCTGCTCGGCCAGAGGCATTCTGGGTACAATGTTTCCTGGCAATCTCCATATAGCATTCTGTAATATTCTTTGTGGAAATTCTTTGTGTCTAATTAGATCATGGTTCATTATGAATTCACCTAGGAATTCTTTGCCCTAAAAAGAAAAAAACATATATTTACATGCATCATAAAGGGAACTTATACAGACTCTCTAAAAACTTAGTTAGAGTTCAAAGCCAATTTTTGTTAAAACCATGCATAAAGTACTGTAAATTCAGACATTTTTCTGATGTTTTTGTAAACAAAAAAAATAAAATGTGATATGTTTGTCAAAGGTACTAAGGCATAAAAACTGCAGTTCAAATTATAATACTATTATTATACTATTACAGCAGAACCTGAAAGTGTATGAACCAACAGTGGCATCTCCATGGGGAGGGGGAGGGGAGGGGTCTTAGAGGTTTTTTGTTCTATAATCCATGCATTTTAATGGTTACATACATGTATATTTGGAACCCCCCTTTCTCCTGGGTTGGAACCCCACTTTTAAAAATGACTGGATCCGCTGCTGATCAATCCCTCATGTGTGTCATTTATCAACAATCAAAAAATAAAATCCAAGAGCAGTGGTAAATAATTCCAATCAACACACTGTCTGCTACTAACCTTGTCTGTGAATTTTTGTGGTTGCCCTCCATATACGTTATTCATAGAAATCTCTCTGTGTAAAGCTAACAGCAGCTTTATTCTGGTTTGCCATTCTTCCTTGGGTCTCTGAAAAATTACAACATATCTTTAAATTTCCACAACAGTGAACAAATCATATACTGAACTTCTTTTTCAAGTAGTAACATGAAAATGAGGTCAATGTCAATAGATATATGACAGACGGAAACTTCATAAGTTAAGGCATTTTAAAAAAGTATGAAGCATCCAGGTCTTCCACCTTCTAAAAGAAAAAGCTTTTAAATATTTAGCTAAGGCAGCTGCCGCCACCAGATAACTATCCCTATGCTGAGCGTTCTGTGACAGAAGTAGCTGGCTGGACGACAAAAGATATATTTAGTTCTTATTTTCTTAGGAGATTTAAGAAAAATATTTACATGAAAAAACAGATGAAATAAGTAGGTTTTGAATAGGGTTTACTAAATCATAAATCGGATGCCTCCTGTAAAGAGAGTGACATGCTCTTTGCACATTAAGAACCCTTGCAACACCTCTTTGAGGGGTCCGTAGGTGGCCTGTTGCAAGGCTAAATTTCTGTCCCTATCCAATATACCCTCAATTTCCAGTGGCAGTCCAAATTTTCCCGACCATCATCCTGGTTGGCCTCTATTACAAGACCTACATATTGTATTTATTGTTTATTTGTTCCCGTCCTGAACATGCATGAAATATTAGCCACTGGACGTTAAGCAACCAACAATCAATCAATCGATCTAAATCATAAATCTGCACATATCGCATTAAATGTAGTCTGTTTTGGAGACAAAAGGCCAACATACTGCCGTCAGTTATCTAGAAATGTCTAACCAATTTGCAATATTCCACTCCAATAAATCCACAAAGTCAATAAATTTTTATAAAATTTTCTTAGTCTTGCCACAAGACTCCTGCTGATATTGGGGAGACTTTTTATTGATAATAAATTGATTTCTTATAACTATATTTGCAAAATTTGTTATAATTTTCCCTGGGAAAGATTAGTATAGATTATAGGCGTTTCTACACATTGATATCGAAAAATATCAGCAGAAAACCACATTGTGAACTTTTTTGGCGAGTGAGCGCAGAAACATGCTAAAAAGCATCACATTGTGTCGAGCGGCTAATATTTTACTATATCTATACTAAGATAACCAAATTATCTGTTTATCAATCTATTACTTGTCTCATTCTTCTCCCTAAGACAGTTTTACCCTTGATGAAATCAAGCTTGATAACCTCTTCTCAGACATTGTGACGTCGTTCATAACTTCTCCTCAGACATTGAGACGTTGCTGATAAAGTCTGCTCTTTTCTCAAAGCCATGATATGAGTATGAGAATAACTGAGCAACTGAGCAGTGTGATATAGGCACGGGGAAGGATAATAAATACCTGTAGTAGTTGCTGTAGTTTTTCAGCATCTTCATTCAATACTGTAGTAACGATGGTCTCTCTCAACTCTTTGTATTCGTCTCCAGTCACAATGTATCTGTCATGGCATTCTTCTACCTGCAGATAAATTAATTAAAAAATATTTAAAAAAATAAAATAGTTAAAGTTGGTAATTTCAATATCATTGGAAATAGATACAATCAATTATGGTGTGAAAAAATCAAAAACATTGACTACTAAATATTTTAACATTAGATATCCTTTTTTAGCCTCTAAGAAATAGTTTGGAATAGCACAGATTATTAATTAATCAATTTGTGTATTGTTTTCAAACTCTACTGTTGTTTGTGTTTTATTAATATGAAATTTAAGCATTTAATATAAACTGTGGTTCTTTTCCCAAACATGTTTTTGTTTTACACTAGTAACCATCTGGAGTCGCAGGTTTCCTGACTGGATTCTGATCAGAGTTAAGACATTGACATGCATCTGATCTGATACTGGTCTAGATTCCAACAGCATATAAACACACAGGGGGTATTGGGAGTGGGGGAGAGGGAAAAGGGTGGGGTGGTTTCAAAGTGACGTGTTTTAATCAATTTTATCAATTTTTCTATGCAGAAGCTTATCAATGATTTGTTAGCTGTTGACATTAAAATGGTTGTAGTAATGATTTAGAATCTTCAATGTTTCTTAATGATTTTAGTTCAGTTTTACCAAATTTTAATATAATTAAACAATTTTCATATACCTTTTGTAACAAGCTTTGACAACTAGTGAGCTAGTGATTTTAAAGTGTCACTTTTGAGAGTGAAACAGCTTTATTACCTTCTTTTCTTTCAACTCTGGCAGACGAACCCATCTTAGGAAGCTGGCATCACTTTTGGCCAATACTGTCTGGTAACTGTCTATACCATAACATCTACACAACTGCTTTACAAAATATCGCCTGAAAATTGAATGCTTGTTGAAATTCATAAGTGGCTTAATATATAGCTACCTGCCATACTAACAGTAGTAACAGTATGTTTTATTGTTATTAAACATTTTTATCTATCTTTTGACAGAGTAGAAATATAATTTATTATAGATCTGATGCATTGTATAGCATAGCTTACCCTCCTATCAATTTGTCTTTATATTAGTAAATGGTCAATTTGATGAGCTAATCTTTCTATTCTGTCTGCTGTGATCAAAGATCGAAATTAATCTCTTTAAGGAACAAACAATTTGAAATAGTTACTTGAGAACACTCACAATCTTTTGTTTACTATCAACATCAAATTCCTTAATTGACAGAAAAATAAAAAATATAATTAAGACCAACCTCTGACAAGATTGCACCTCTTGAAAACAAGCATGAAAACATATGGCATTGGCCTAACAATTAAAAAAAACATTGATGAAAAATTACCTTGGCCATGGTGAGCCACATTCTTCACACAACCTTGCTGCAGCATCAAACAACCTTCTGATATCGGGTTCCAATCTATTCTTCTGTCCTGTACCAAACAGATTGTAAATGTACTTGGCTACAACAGTCAGGCAAAATCTGACTTTTGAAATATGGTCAATTTTGTCTATTGTTTGTACTTCCTGCGGCGATATATTTGGTAAAGCCTCCCGTAGCATTTTGGTTACCATAGCAACTTCATCCTCTCTATTTACATATTGTTGATGTAAGGAATCCTGGAAAATAAAGTAAAACCATGTGATTGAAAAAAGATAGATCATTCTTATGAGAAATGATGCTAATCCAGACTTTTAATTGTTTTACATTTGTCATTTCAGGGCCTTTTTTAGTTAACTATGCAGTATTGGCTTTGTCCATTGTTGAAGACCATACGGTGATCTATAATTGTTAATTTCTGTGTCGATTGTTCTCTTGTGAAGAGTGGTCTCATTGGCAATCATACCACATCTTCTTTTTATATTCAAATAGTTTTTGATTAAAATTTTCACCAAACTGACCACCCAGAAGAAAAGTAGTTGTCACACTATAGTGACATTCTCACTGGAACCATTAGATATAATATAAGCAATAATAAAGAATTAAAATATGAATGCCTGTACCAAGTCAGTAATATGACAGTTGTTTTCCATTTGTTTGATGTATTTGATCTTTTGATTGGACTTTCTGTTTTTAATTTTACAAAGAGTCCGACATTTTTGTTGATTTTACTTTTTCTAATTACCTCCATACATTGTAGAATCAATTGACAAAGCTCAATCAGATGATGTGGATCTCCAGTAGTTCTGACTAATTCACTGGCATGGTTAAAGTATCTAGACAAATTCTTTTCAATTTCATTTCCACTGAAATGTATGAGAAAATAGCCTTGTTCAAATGTATAAAGTACTTCTCAAATATTACAAATATTTTTTTTAAATCAGAGCATAGGCGGATCCAGGGGGGGGGGGGGGGGGGGGGCTGGGGGGCCCGGGCCCCCCCCTTTCGTGGGAAAAATTTGGTTGATTATATAGGGAATCATTGAAGCATGACTGAGCGGGGCCCCCTTAGGTCAGTCAGCGGGCCCCCCCTTAGGAAAAGTTCTGGATCCGCCACTGCAGAGCAAAGAATATACATATGAAACAGACTTTGAAAATTCTTAAACAGAGCACAGTTATACATCACATATAGGACTGTGTTGAAGAACCATGTATGGCCATGGATGGGTTTTCTCCTTATTGGTTGGGTTGTTGTCTCTTTGACACATTCCCAGTTTCCATTCTCTATTTTATTTTTAAACATAGCAAATATTAAGTTACAATGAGTTTGACCTCCTGTACACTACACTATAGCTAGATGATGGAAATGTTTTTTCAATATTTACCTTGGTTTCTCATATTAAAGACGTTTGTTATTGAAATTAAAAACAGAAACATTTTCACAATAGGCATCTTTAACAGCAGATATATTGTGTGATTCATTCGAATTGTATATATTATAGCGATCATATGAGAGAAAAACAACACTTTTCTTTTTCTTTTTAGATGTTTGAATGCTGAAAGAACCTACATGTTACTGTTAATACAGATTGAGTGAAATTTCCAATAGTAGTTAAGACATTACCTAGTTTGCATCAACTGCTGGAGAAGGAATGACCTGACAACTGGTGTAGGGTCAATGGAGTCATCAAATATTGTCAACTCTTTCGAAACGACTCTCTCTACTTTCTTTTTCCCAACATGCCCTATGATGTAGGAAAGAAGTTTCTCTATGACTTCCTGTGATGGTGGTGTTCCTTCTGCAAAACAAAGCTGTGACACGACCTCCATAAAGAAACTGTTACATCGCCTTCTGTAGTCTTGATACTTTCTAACTTCACCACTGCAATATACATTTACAATATATGTAAAACTATCAATTAATCTTAGAAATGGGTTTATGGACT
Source organism: Mytilus edulis (assembly GCF_963676685.1). NCBI lineage: Eukaryota > Metazoa > Mollusca > Bivalvia > Mytilida > Mytilidae > Mytilus > Mytilus edulis. Next base: position 56,615,710 of record NC_092353.1, on the reverse strand, counting down.
AGACCATAAAATTGTTTGCATGGAAATATAAGTGGAATTGTAAGTGAATTACAAAAAAATGCCCTTGCAGAAACTCAATTATCTCCCCTTACATGAACTGAGAATATATTCTATTATGGATGTTAGCTACTCTTGGTTTTGAATATATGTCAGATTTTGGGAATCCTCTGGTTTTATCCATGTATTGTTATTAAAAAAAAAATGCCCACTAATCCCTTCTTTTATTTTCATAATTTTTAAAAATCTTATAAAATCCTTGTTAATTAAACATAGATTTGAAATAAAAAAATTGTCAATAATAATACTGTATTAAAATCCTTGTTATTTAAACATAGATTTAAAATAAAAATATTGTCAATAATAATACTGTATTAAAACTCTAGAAGGAATCATTTCCTGACAAATTTTCAATACCTTATATCTGGAAAACAAGCACACCAATCTTTTATTTTTTTCTGCTTTTTGAGTACCTTTATTCATATACTATCAATTTAGAAATCTTTTAAAAAGCTTGTTATTTTAAATAGAGTAGCCAACCTCCTTAAGTATATCCTTAAGTAGTGTTCTACAACTATAAATTTTCATCATCATATCTGTCATGGCATTTGAGAGTACTTGAAGTAATTTGAAGTCAATTATCTCCCCCTTAACATGTTGGACAGGAATTATATTCCTTTATGCATATATCCATTATATAATGTGATTATTAGAATTGTAAACATTTTTTTAATGATACTGATGAGACAATTACCTCTTTTGAGCTTTGTTTGGATCTAGATCTTTTGGGAATTCTTTCTGACAATTAGGACATACAAAATCCTTTAAAAGGATGCAATCCTGGAAACATTTCCTGCAGATGACATGCTCACATGGCAGTCTGACAGGGGCTCCTTGTATGGGGTTTTCACATCCAACACATGTTACTTGTTGACTATAAAAAAGTAAAACTATTATAGCATTTATCGAACAAATGTTAACAGACTAATTTTATCAAAATGCCAGTTTTTGAAACCAAAATAACTGACAGATGAAACTCACTTTGGTAAACATTTATGGATTTTCTAATAACTATATCACTGTAAGTCACATGATGTCATAGTTATCACTAATCTACTAGTAATTTAATAAATAAATTTCCTTAGGAATAATTTCTTTTAAATGAAAATATCATAGCTTGTATAAAAGAAAGTTTTTTGAATTAAACATATGCAAACCTTTTTTAATAGGGAAGAAAAAGATTATTTCATTCATATAATTATAAACAATCTTGAACACAAGATTTTCTTTTCACACAATTAAAATTTCTCACCCAAAACATTGTGTAACTACGTCTTTGTTACAAGTTTTGATAAACTTTTCAACTTTTTCCAGTGACTGAACTTCTTTCATATTTGCCCCGTCTCTCAATGTCTGAAAAGCAATTAAAAAAGTATGAAACTAGTAAGGGGTATCATACATTAACTTTAGTTATTTCTTACAGTAGTACTTCAGATATTTCCTAAAATGTCGTGGTATTAGCAAAGTCTGAATACATTTTTTTTAGAAATTTAAATTCGTGGTTCCCCAGTACCCACGAAATCTGCGAAAATTGGTATCCAACAAATATTAATCAACAGTATAATATTATACTCACCACCCACAATGGCATACATCTTCTGATCTCAACTTCTTCTTTACCAGCGGTACAAACATGTTCTATAAATAGCTTCACAACAACTGCTCTAGTCCACTGATATCTACAGAAGTTATATTTGTCAAAAATAACACTTAGTAATAAGTAAATATCACTAGTAAGTATCTACGTAATTAATTTTACAATGACATTCCCCATATCAGCTAAATCAAAGCCCAAAAAGTCTTTTCTGCAAAAATTTCTAAGATGTCAAAAGTTTAAAAAAAATATAACATATATCTCCATGTGCACATTTTTAAACAATACATTTGAAAATCTGAACATGTGTTCAAATCAAGTATCAGTTCCTAATATAAAAGCTCACAACTTCAAAATCTACCTTGCATTTTCTATTCCTTTTTGACATCTCTCACCATACTGAAATTCCTTGTTTTCAATATCATGACTAAAATGTCCAAAAATTCTTTCCACAACTGGTCTATAATCACAGACTTGTCGTAACCATTTGGTTCTAGGCTCTGGTTTGTTCAATGCTTCTTTATTGGGTTCTAGGTTATTAACTAACAGATGCAACGCTAGTATATCAAGTGTCTACAAGGAAAAATAACTGTATTATTTGACAGTTGTACAATTGGGGTCTCATTGGGGGGTTCTGATCCCAGATCCTGCTTACTGTTTTGTCAGATTCCAGTATCCCGCTTACACTACATATGTAAGCAATTCTCATTTTTTTGTAATTTCCTGTTTTCATGGCACAATAATTTTACTTTCACGGGTCATGCTTACAAAAAAAAAAGCTTAGACCCTAATGAGACCCACTACAATGTATTTTAAATTCAATACACAAAGTGCAGATTCCTTATTATTGCATAGCAATATAATATTCCCTACAGAAAGTAACCAAAAGTTAGCGTGCAATAAATTCCAATATTGCACTAGTGCAATAATTCTTAAAAAATTCATGACGTCATCAACGACAAAATCTTAGTTTAAACCATTTTTTACCTTTAAATATTATATTGCTATACAATAAAAAACAAGCAAGCAAGCTCGTGCAATATAAAATTCTACTCGGGACAATATTCCCCAATATTCATGCAATAACCCTATATTGTTATTGGGACATCATCATTATTGGGATACACCTTTTCCTTGATTTTGTGGGTAAGGATGAACTTAATGTTAAATGATCCAAAAAGAGTTAATTTTCAATAGGAAATACAATGTACCAAGGAAAGCATTATTTTATCTCAACTCACGAAAATTAATTTATTCAAAGTTTTTGGTTTTACCTAGTTGGAAACTGAAAACACAATCTCGAGCACATAGTACACTATTATAACTACAAGACCACCAAGGCAGTTATAAAATTTCTGTGACAAAAGGAATGCATGTGTCGTAGTGTTAAGCATACCCCCATTAGTAAGCCAAAGCATTGGAAAATAGTTTAACATATTCAAAATGCTGTTCCTCAACAATAATGTTAACTAGTTCAGCAAAATGAATGCCTCACTTTACTCTAAATATACAAATGAACTAAAATTTAGAAAACACACAATACTGCCAAAGGCTAGAGCTTCCTGAATTGGGACAGCTGCAAAAATGTGTAGTAGTTGTATTCTACAACCTTATAACACAAATTAAGAGTTATTATTGAATGATATTATTCTTAAAATAAAAAAATCATGATTTCATACATCAAAACGCTAACAAGGCATTTAGAAATCAACAAACTTACTTTTTCCTCGTCTGTAACAAGATAAAAGTTTGACGATTCCTGCTGGAAATCTAGAATTCTCTGACTGCATCCTGGCCATATGTGTACTATGTTAGCAAAGTTCTTAAATCTCATATCATTAAGAATATAGGTCATGTGACATCCTAACAAAGAGGGTAATAATCTTCCATATTCACCTCTTACAAGATGTCTGCAGCCTGTTATCACACTTTCACATAAAAGCTGAAAAATAAATTTAGAATTGAAACAAAAAAATTACTAGTGAAATTTCAAAAGAATGTGGAGCATGAATCCCCACATTGAATAATTTTGTGATATATTTTTTGTAAGACAAGGGACCAAACATTTTGCTTATGATTCATCTCAAAGACTGAAATCAAAAGTAGAATGATAAATGGAACTTATAAGACCCCATCATACAATGTATCCTGCAACATACTGAACTTTGCCTTCCAACAGGTCTGGACAAAACTTTAAGTCAGAAAAAAGCAGTGTATTTGGATTTATACTATTTTAAAAATAGCACTTTCACAGTAAACATTTCATTTTTTTAATATTAGATAATATGTCAAATTTAATTTTCTCTCGTAGAAATTCTCTAGTCACTTATTCTATAAGCTTAACTTTGACAGCATAATTTATGTAAAGATCCAGGCCTTGACGTCATAAAATTCCAAGTACAATTATCGTACTCAAGACTTGAAATTTTTAACCAATCAAAATTCTGGATATGATTTTTCAAGAACAAAAATTTTGTACACTGGAGTACTGAGTAAAGTTAATGACTAGGAGCCCTAAAGTCACATATGTCATGGCTATATAACATAACCAAATAAAGGAAAAACACTGTTAGGCCGCAAAATTGAAGTAAAACTTTTCCCAGAACTAATGAATTGCGACTGGAACTGGTGAATGTGTCAAAGAGACAACAACCCGACCATAGAACAGACAACAGCAGAAGGCCACTAATGGGTCTTCAATGCAGCCAGAAACTCCAACACCTGGAGGCTTTCTTCAGCAGGCCCCTAAAAGATGTTTCAAAATTAAATATTTTACCTGACATTCAGAATTAGTTTGTACAGGATGAATCATGTAGACAAAGTCTCTGATGTAACATTTCAGTACTTCAAGGATGTAGGTACCTTCTACATCTGACAAAAGTTTCCCTAGTGGTAAAGACTGGAAGATTTCTGATGCTTTCACAACCACATCAAAATGGCTTTCTGTAGAATAAAAATAAAAATTCCACATTCATAGTTTTTTTCTATTTGAATTGAATTTTGAAGAAAAAAAACACCAGTGCATTCATCTGAAGTGAATTTATATTACAGTATAAAAACCACATATAATTTAAAGAAAAGGCTAACAATGGTACTCACCAATTACATAAAATTGCGGTAAAGCATTTGAGGTCCAAATTGGATTTTCTATATAGTTGTAATATTTAACTCTTCCCTTTGAAATACAGAATGTCACAGTAACTGACTTTTGGGTCCCTGAATATGAAATTTAACTGGTTTTTTTTTCAGAAAAATTACCTGTGCTTTCTTTTGTTTCAATTGATTTTCTCAAGATATCTTCAATTTGTCCAAAAATCAGCCAAGAAAATGGCATGACAGCTGGGAACGGTTTCCCATCTTTAGATGTAGTTTTAACTGCTACTTCTTGAAGTTCATGTTGTCTTGTAGGGGAAACAATCCAGGAATATTTCAATTGAGTCAGTTCAGGATTATTAAAAATGTCAACCCACATGTGGATGTGCCAACTATCGGTTGGATTATTGGTTAGAATATCCATGTTTCTGTTTGTATCTATGAAAGCAATGATTCCAGCCAATATTGGAATAACTTTAGATTCTAAGCACTGAACTGCAAATTTCCTGGAATACATATTTTGCATGATTAATATAAGATGTATTTCATAAAAAATAAGTTTTATAATAAAACTATTCATTCTGAAGGAGGAGATTAAAATCAAAGATTTAAAGTAAACTGCCTGTATTGGTAGGATAAAGAAGATGTCGTAGGGAGAAAATGTGAAGTCATTTCAGGTGCTGGTACAATGTGAAGAGGGTGGTAAAGGGTTATTTTCATGCAACATGTTTTGCCATTTTTATTCATGTGCAGCCATGAAAAAGGTTTGTTATTCACCGTCTTTCGTGAAATCGGTAAAGATAAAAATTTTAGACATTTTTAATCGTTCATTCATCAAGAAATTTTATTTTGCATTCTTCCATGCAGATACCCCCCTTTATGCTCCTCTGTGAACTGTTGCTTGGAATAAGAACTTGCTAAAACTTAAACATAGCAGTATAATATTAGGTAACTATGTTTTGTCACACTAACAAAATGCTGACTTTTAATACTGGAAGTGAAAACATTTCCATCATGTATAAACTTGCAAGCCAAACGATGAGAGAGTTGAATGTCTGGAAATCTCACAAGATCTCGCGACATGCAACATATTTCCATACAGTGTAATTTTGTGGTTTTTATAGACAATTAAATGTGGTTAATTACTTTTTCCTACTTTACTGTTAACATCTTTCTATAATTCTTAGTTTATCTTTTTCCTGACATGCTGATTATCTTTATTTTATCAAAGTGCCATTCGTTTGATCTAAGTTCTTAACATTGGTCAAAATTTCGATTATGTTTTCCTGCTTTCCTTTAAATTTCCTATTGTGACATCAAGAAAATAGTCAACCATGCCTGATGATGTCACATAGAAAGAACACATTCTTTTGCAGATCATTTGAAAGGAAGGATTGAATTTGTCTGCATATATGTCGTTTAAAAATCATTAAAGAAAATAGATCCAACCACCAAATCTTGTGCAATACAATGTTTATCCACCCTCATCAGTTAAAATTTTAAATATTCAACTCATAAGTGGATTAATATCGTATCACACTCGATTCAGTGGTAGAATCTATATTCAACAGCTTCAAAATTACTTTTCATATCAGATTTATACACATAACTAGGATATTATCATCCAGACAAATTTCCATAACACAATACACACCTGAATGTACCAGCCCTGTTGATATTCTCAGGTCTAGAGGCTTCTGTTGATAACCAGTTTGTAATTACTGCACCAAAACTTTCTTCCTTTTCTCTTAAGATACTGCTTAAATGTTTGGCTATTCCAGACATTACAGTTACCTCCCCTGTAAAACAAAAGTCAAAACATTGATCTTAAAGTTAATTAGATAATTAGACAATACAAATGTAGACCAATGTGACTTATTTATCTAAAACATTCAGTTATTTTCATGGGTACAAATTTTCATGGATTTAAGAAAACCATATTTTTGTGAAAATTTGATTTCATGGTATAGCCAAAGTGTACATACAAGCTATAAAAAAGAGAGAACTTGCAAACATACAATGAATAATGCAATTTCAACTCAAAAGAGCTATTTGTTGGGCTTAAGAGGAAATTAGAGATCAGGATTATGTTTTTCTTCAAAACTTTATATTGTGTCTTTTAAAGCAGATCCAAGCTAAAATTATCAATTTTTTCTATCTGTAGACAAAGTTTTATCTTACTATCATGGTCTGATTGTATTTTAATAATAAAATTTGTAGAGACTAAAACTATCTAACCTGCTTCATGTTTCAAGCAGTTGTGTATAATCTTCAATCGATCTATAGCTCTGGAGGAATCTGACATTGGGTCTTTAACATTACCCAAAGCTGGTTGTAAACATTTCATGATCAAATTATCAATTTTGAAATGTCTTTTGAATTTCTGTCCTTTTTCATTTGTCTTTACTTCTAACTGAATATCCATCAAATCGACTTCATCTTCGTTTGTTTCCATTCTGTCCATCATTTGTTCATTTATTCCTTCTTCTACTTCCATATCGTCCTCTGGTCTAGTTTTTGTGGAGGCCAACAAAGCACTGACTGACGTCCCATGCATGTCAGCAACAGAGGGTATATCTTCAGGAGCAGGATGGATGTCGTCAATATGCACAGAATGCCAAAGCCCACACTGTTCCAAAACAAATTCATGTCATTTATATAGTTGCAAGTGAGAATACCATAACAGATTATCATAAAATTAAAAATTCTTACTAGATATCTAGAAAATATTTTTTTCTCAAATTTCTTTGAAAATTTTGCTCTTTTTACAATACATTTACCTCACTTTGAATAATTCAAATAATACATATGATGACTATTGTCACAACCTTGAGCAGTCAGCTTGGTTTAAGTAAAACTGTCCCTGTGTTGGTTTCTGTCGCTCTCTTGTAGTTTTTTTTTCAAAGTAAATTATTAGAAAATGATTAAGTTTGGCAAATCAACAAATAAGTGACAAATTAAAACCTCATTTAACCCCTCAATGATTGGTGATGTTGGGTTGCTGTTGTTCAGTTACATTAACCCATCTCATACTAAATATCTAACCTGGAATCCAGTAAAACATCCTCCAGCAATACCAGGAAGTTGAATCAGGAATACCACATGGATGGCATACTGCCGTTCCTCTCTTACTTGTTGAAGCTCTCCCTGTACAGTGTACCTAGCACAGGCAATCAGATCGGCATTCTGGTCCCCACAATCACACTGTACTATCAATAAGCTATCAGACGTTGTTGTGTGGTCAAAAAAAGATCTGAAAATAGGAAGTAACTATCTTAAATATAACTGCTGGTGCAATCCAAAAACAGCTTTCAAAAACAGCGGTTTTTCCAAATTTCAAAGACTTGGAGGATATTGGTGCACCACAAATCAAAATGTTTAAAATTATTATTAAACAACAGGACAAGTCAATATAAGAGGTGCTGCTGTGGAGAATATATTGATGAGCCTAAATTCAACCTTATAATCCAGTTTGTCCTTGAAAGAATCAATTAGAGGTACCTTATGAGAATCAGTTTTTTAACCAATGGATTTTGCATGTTTATTTACTTTTAATCATAGTTTTTGTTAAAATTGTAGGAAATAGTATGCCTAAAATTATGGTTTTTGAAAAATCTTGTAGACAATTGCAACTAGAAATAGTTATAACGCAACAATGTTGATACATGTTTTATAGAGAGCATATAAATGTTGCAAAAGCAAATTACATACTTGATTTTTCTGCTAAACTGTTGCTCTGTATCAAAAGACTGTAGAGTCAGCAAAGTTATATTTTGTTTCAGTATGGGTATAAACCTGCACAGGACTTCAATGTCTGCTGTAGCTAATAGTTTGGAATTTGTTGTAATCTGAAAATACATAATTTGTTATTTTGATTAAACAGACAATGATTTGGAATTAGCATTCTGTGAGTATAGTATGGCAATACATAGTCCCCTAACGGTTAAAATTTACTGTTTTGGAACAAAAAAAACTTACCTTGATCTATAACAATATAACAAATATAAAGTCAATATCTTTAAGTATGAGGAAAAAAGTGATGAAAACTGATTATCTGAGTGAATTTTCTAAGTTCAAGGACCATAACTCTACACAAAATCCTCAAACCAGACAAAAAAAATCAATCTTGATCTGTACCTTGTCATGATAAAACTATATACCAATTCTCAAATCAATATCTTCAAGCATAACAAAAAAAGTGTGGGAAAACTGATATGCTGGACTGACAGATGGACAGGCAGACAGACTGAATGCAAACCTAAAGTCCCCTTCGACTTCGTTGGTAGGGGACTAATAAAACAGGACTTAGTGATGAAAATAAAAATCTCAAAATCATACCTGCCAACTTTCACGATTTAGGCGTGTACTACACGATTTTGACCCTTTGTCACGATTGCACGATCGTGTTCCTGAAAAACCCTCTAAAACACGATTTGATGAAAATCTACACGAAAAATATTGTTGTTCCCGATTTTGAACTGTGTCCAATGGAGGAAAATCGTGTTCAGCCAATCAAATTGTGTGTTTCTCATGATCAAATTAATCAGCCAATCAAAAACGTTTTCTCTCAAGATTATTTTAACATGCTAGATATTGAACTTGTGTTGTATTCCTCTGTTTGTTGGTCAGAATTGTAAAAACGTGAACATGGCAAATGATTTTTCAACTGCAAGGAGGTTCTTACACAGAATAAGAATAAAAGCATGGCTGATTGACAAACTTCAATGATGCAGTACTACCATGAATATAATAAATAGTAGTTTATTCACTAATTTATTGACATTACATGTACACTTGCTGTAACATAATTTCATTTATGTATTCAATCATTTAAAGTATAATGTACTATTCATTATTTTTCACATGGACCCCCTCCCCCCCCCCCCCCACATCAACATGAGAAATCCCTTAAATGAAGGACTACCCTTAGTCAAGGGGTCACTCTTGTAAAAAATAAAATAGAAAAATGTAGATTTATTAACTTAAAAATGGGAAGTTCTGACATTATATTTGGAACAGCTTTTCCAAATGAAGAGTCCTATTATTTTGAATAATAAAGAAGATATAAGACCAAGAACATACCAAAATTCTTGGACATGTGTTGACCATATAATACCAGATAGATCATAAGATGTATAGTTCTTTGGGAAAAGTTTCTTCAAATAATATGAATGTGTGCTCATTTGTACTTAAAAAGTGGTTTTTAATGTCCTAACATTGAGGGGGGATCCCTATGTGTTGTTCCCAACCTGATAAAGGTCCTTCTTTGTGTATAATTTTAAATTGGAAAAGTCAACAACTATTTAGTATTCTTACACATGAAAATAATTCCTGGTCTTACAGCTACAAGTTCATATTTTACTAGAATCATGCAAATAAACTTTAAAAAAAAGGGATGTAAGCTCATCTTACAAATCATGCAAATATGACACTTTTTCTAGACTACAAAACAGCACGCGCAAAATAGTTGTCGCAAAGAATTTTAAACTTTGAAATTGTTGTCGCGCGCTAAAACCCCCATGGGCATTTTCAAAAGTTGGCAGGTATGCAAAATTGAGTTGGCTTCAAAATCAATCAAAACCTTCAACAGCTATTTTATAAAAAATGTAGCGCCCAATGAAGCAGCTAAAATTTAACTTCATTGACAAATGTATTAGAGATAAAAATTGGTTTTGAAACTTTCAGATGATTGAACTATATATAAAGGTATATCATACAGTGAGATAGTCAATATTTTCTGGTAAAAGTACCTTACCTGCACATGAATATTATGTTTCTGTTGTTGTACAATCTTATACTGGAGGTAATCTGCCAAACTTTCATGGTGTTGTTCTAAAAAGTAGGTCTTAAAAATCTCTCCATGTTTGTCACCTAGCTGAAAAACTGCTGCAGGGGTTGCACACCACAATAATATTGATTGAGCTTCTCTAAGTATCTATAAATAATAAAGTGTAGTTTATAATGAAAGAGAATTTCATCAAAAAATTTGATTAAATTCTAGTTTTCTTAAGATGTCTTTTTTAGAATTTTCTTACTTTCAGCCTTTCTTTATATCTTTTTTTGTTAAGGAAAACAGCTGTACATGACAAATGAAAAGCAGGTCAAGCCTTATTCTATATGTTCCACAAAGATGATCTTCTACAAATGTACATATTTGCCAGTCCTCTTTTCTTATTAAGGTAGTTGTTATTTGTCCGTGAGGAAATTTGATAAAGCATGCCATTTTAAACAGAAATTTACAGTTTGTTCTTATATTGTGTGGAGCACTCACAAACATATTTAACCCATTCCTATTTATTTTGTGACTGTTTAAAACCAGGGTCCTGTAATTCAGTGGAAGTCATCAGTTACTGTCTGTCATATTTATTTTTTTATAATAAAACCAACTGTTATTTTTTTTGTATTACCTGTTTCAAATTCTATCATATGATTCATATCAAGGACTTCTATAGCTGCATATGCTTTTGCTTTATTGTTGGAGTCCATACTGTGAAGTTATTTGGACTTTGTCCAATAGTCTCATTGGCACTCATATCATAAAATAATTGTTGCCTTAGCACAAAGAGTATGAATATCTAACCTCATCTTCAATCTGTGATATAGCTTCATCATTACATCTTTTCTCTTGACAGACATGTAGTATAATGGCAGCACAAGTGTCAGCATGGTAACCCATAAAAGCATCTCCTATCTTTCTTATGTCCTTCCTAAAATCAAAACAAGCAGAAGATTTTCTCAAAAAGAAAAAAACATTAATAATGTTTTGGTCTTAATTTTGGCCCAAAAATATTTGGACTGCTTTTTTGCACATGTAAATTTGTATCATTCCCTTGGATAAATTCATAGCCAAGGCTGTTGCTTAAAACAATTATCATTTGTAATGAAAAAAAAATTAAATGAGCAAATCAAAATTGACAATAGCATAAATCTGATAAAAGCAGAATTTTAATGAGTTACTCTCATGTGAAAGAAAATCATGTTTAAATGGTAACTTGATGATGTGGTTTTGACAAATTCTACATATATGCAAATATATAGGAAACTTGTACTATGGTGAATGTTAAAATTAATGGATCACCAATGCCTATGAATTTCATGACAACTAGTTCAAACAAATAATATTGTCTCCATAGTAAAGCAGATTTATAAAGCAAGAATGTTTCCATAGTACACAGATGCCCCATCCGCACTATCATTTTCTATGTTCAATGGACCGTGAAAATATCTTTAATTTGGCATTAAAATTAGAAAGATTATGTCAATGGAACATGTGTACTAAGTTTCAAGTTGGACTTCAACTTCATCAAAAACTACCTTGACCAAAAACTTTAACCTGGGACAAATGGATGAACGGACGAACGAACAGATGAATGGACGCACAGAGCAGATAACATAATGCCCATAAATGGGGCATAATAAAACTTTGACTTACTTGTCTCTCATATTTCTCATGTATGCAGGAACTTTAACCTCACAAAAATGTTGTGCCCATGCCTGAAGTTTGTCTGCTAATTCAAGCTGTGCTGGTGTCAGCATGTTCTTCAGTGACAAGAAATGTTTTTCAAGTCGATTAATCAATGGTATGGGAAATTTATCATACACAATCTGTTTCTCTGCAACTACTATCAATCTGTAAAAATAAATACAAATTTAATAAATTAAACTAAGGCTTCACTTTTAAAACCAAAAAGAATAAAGGAACAAATAGCCTGAATGCCAGTTCTTTCCATTCATTTTTAAATGTGTTTGAGCTTTTGATTTTGCTATTTGATAAGTGACTTTTTGTTTTTGACTTTTCCTTGTTTTTTTTTCATTTTACTTTTTATTATTTTCATCCCTATCAGGAATGTTTTAATAATGCTAAGAAGATTTTTATAAAGTAAACTTACCCTCAAAACCAGAAATGGACAATTTTGCTCAATGTTTTTAAATATTCTAGGGCCATAACTCCTGAATAGTATCAGCAACAATTAATTGACCCTAACCTGTTTTTACAACCTAATGTAGTACTTTTTAGTTACAGCAAAGCAAAAATTTTATTTAACAATTAATAAAGGGGAGACAACTTGATACATGTGAAATTTTGTCACATTTTTTAGAGTTCAACCTGATTAATGACAGAAATTCTATTTTTCAGCATGATCAATTCTGATTTTTTTTCTGTATGGAAAGGTCTTTAAATTCATACCTGTTTATATTCTTGATAACTGGGAAAACTACTGATAACTTCCCTTTTCAATTTACCTGAATGTCTTATGTACTCTGCATTTAACTCTATGTGAACCAAGTCCTAAATCTACATATCTTTCTCCTCCAAACAAAACGTAATACTGAAATTAAAAAGTTCAGATAATGCAATATAAATAAATGGACAATTTATTATCTTTCAGATAAATTATACTTTTCAACACATTCATTTTTGAAATTCAATACATATAAGTATTGGATTTATTTTTGCTTATTTCTATGTTTATACTTAATCATCACAGTGGACAATGTGAATATATAACTTTTTGACAAAATCCACTAATCTGTGACCCATATTAAATGTATAGCCATGTCCCAATTCATGCCTCTACTTATGTCATAGCATTGCACAAAGACATGCTTTTTTCAGACTGAAAATGATTTCATTACACAAAAGCTATTGGATGTTTTCCTAATTGAAATTTTATTTCTACATAAATTAAAAAATTTCATGAATAACTACTAAAAGTATACCCATTGACTTGATATATAAATAGGGCTTACCTGGTTGAGAGCATCATATAGACTTTCATATAGGTTTTCAAGATTCAACAAAATGACAGTGCTACCAGTTTCCATACATACTTTTATTCTGTTTATGTTTCTGCAAACCTGAGAAAAAAAAATATTAACGTATAAAACTCATGATGAAAAAATGTTATGTGTAATTCATGAAAATAACCTTTACATCACACACATGACAAAAATAAATAATTTCTGACTTTTTATTATCATAAAAATTCTGAACAATCAATTCTGAATTACTAATTTATGGTATGCTATATTGAGAGGTCATTTTCATACCTGTGTATATTCCTGATCACTGGGAAAACTACTTCCAAAGATAACAACAGCATTGTCCATAGTGAAGATTTTCTGTTGTAGAACAGTCAGTGCTCCATAATTCTCTGTCAACAGTAACAGGTATCTACTCTCACTGAAATATATTGAAACTTCTATCAACAAGAATGTGTCCATAGTACATGGATGCCCAATCACACTATCACTTTCTATGTTCAGTGGACTGTGAAATTGTGGTCAAAATTCTAATTTTGAAATAAAATTAGAAATATCGCATCATAAGGAACATGTGTACTAAGTTTCAAGACTTCAACTTCATCAAAAACTACCTTGACTAAAAACTTTAACCTGAAGCAGGACAGACTGACACACAAACGAACGGACGCACTGACCAGAAAACATAATGACTAAAAATGGGGCATAAAAAAGTTTAAGAAAACTCATGTTGAAAATCTTAGACAAATATTTTTAAAACAAGAATGTGTCCAAAGTACACGGATGCCCAATCGCACTATCATTTTCCATGTTCAATGGACCGTGAAAATGGGTAAAAAATATAATTAGGCATTAAAATCAAAAAGATCATATCATAGGGAACATTTGTACTAAGTTTCAAGTTGATTGGACTCCATTCAACTTCATCAAAAACTACCTTGACCAAAAACTTTAACCTGAAGCGGGACAGACGGACGGACGAACGAACGAACGGACGGACGAACGAACAAACAGACGGACGGACGAACGGACGCACAGACCAGAAAACATAATGCCCCTCTACTATCGTAGGTGGGGCATAAAAATTGAACTTTTGTTGACATATAGGTATTATTACCTCCCTTGGTTGTACTGACCTATTGGATTTGTTATCTCCCTTATCTCCAGTTAGACAGGCCTGTATCATTCCTGATGAAGTACAATCTGGGTCTTCTTCTCTCTTCTATAAAAAGAAATATTTAGAATCAATGTTAGTATTAATTAACTGTTAACACAGATATATATCTCGCCTTTTTGAAATTTTTACAGTGCAATGCAAATGATGAAATTAAAATGGCAATACTTTTTACATGTCAACTACGCTAAACATTTCAAGACAAAAAACTTGATATGGGATTAAATATTCTTTATTGATATGAGACCTGCTAATGCTAGTTCGCTTTTTCAGAATCTAAAGGCCTATGGGTAAACTCATTGATCGTACACCAAAATGAAAATAACATTACGTCATTGGTTGAATTTCTATTGTTTATGTTTTGGTGTACGCTTTTGCAAATATAACGCAGAATGCATTTAATTCTGAAACGGTGAATTCAACTGCATACCAAATATCATTGACATAACACTAGAAGTTCCCATTATACTGGCATACTCACAAACTAATAGTGAGGCATGCTGCCACCATGATGGAAACAGCATGCCTCAGTCTCTCTTTTTCAACTTAAGAAGGAAGGGCAATAAGTCGGCTAGGCTTATTTGAGGTAAATTCAGACCACTATTGCATTATATAAGGTTAATTTCTGGCACATTTTTTTTTTTATCCTAGACCCATAAGAATAGGGCATAAAACAAGAATGTGTCCCAAGTAAACGGGTGCCCCATCCGCATTATCATTTTCTATGTTCAGTGGACCGTGAAAATGGGAGAAAATCTCTAATTTGGCATTAAAATTAAAGAACATGTGTACTAAGTTTCAAGTTGATAGGACTTCAACTAAAAACTACCTTGACTAAAAACTTAAACCTCAAGCAGGACAAACGGGTGTACGAACTAACAACACAATACATACCTGTTCAGTCTTGTCAACTAAATGTGACAGACTATTATAGAAGATTTCAACTGGTTTCACATCTTCTAGTCCTCCAAAATTCCTCAAAATACAATGTTCAAGTTGAGGCCATGTTGGTTTCTTTCTTGAGGCTGACACAAAGGCATACAGCATCTTCAGCAAACTGTAACAGATGTTATAAGTTTTACAGAAGAGACTCTCTTTCACAAACAGTTTAAATTTTCTTTTTCATAATTGTGAGGTAATACGTATTTTCTTTTTTACAAGATTGCCAAATAATATTTTTAGGAAAATTTTTAGAAATTTTTTTATTTTGTTTTTGTGCATTAGCTGTTGTATCTTGTTTTTTTAAGGATGTGTTTCATTTTTCCTTTGAAACACTGCATACCTAACCTTACATAAATTAACTGCATATTCCTGTTTTAATTCTATTTATAGCTAATTCAAGAATAAGCATATTTAATTAATTTGCGAACCAATTTGCAATTCAACAACCTAAAACAGAATTAATTATATAGTGTTGAATCTAGATTATCATTATAGCCATATAGTTACTTCCATATGACTTTTATGCATAAGCATCACTTGACAAAGCGAAGTGTGTTTTCAAATTTTACCTGTAAAAATCTCTCAGTCCAAAGAATTCTCTCATTTTTGTTGAAGCTTCTTTAAACAGATCTAAATAAGAGTCAGCCATTAGTGGTATCATGGGTCGGATTAGTTTCAAGACCTTCTTACTGGTTGAGCAGATTCCTCTGAAAATAGTAAAATTCATGGATGATTATGTTTTCTTTTACAGTGAAACCTTTAACCAGTAAATACCAAACTTTCGTTTAAATTCAAGACATAATAATTCAAGCTTTTATAAAATTTTAAGATTTTTTAGTTTGATGTGTTATGTTGTGTTTCTGCTGTTTCTCATTAATTTCATCACTTCTTTCTTTGACATGATTGCATTGATTTCCCTTTTAAGTCAAAAATTAATACGACATATCCCTTCTTCTTTGTCATAAACAAGAATGTGTCCCCAGTACACAGATGCCCCATCCGTACTATCATTTTCTATGTTCAGTGGATCGTGAAAGTGGGGTAAAATCTCTAATTTGGCATTAAAATAAGAAAGATCATATCATAGGGAACATGTGTATTAAGTTTCAAGTTGATTGGACTTCAACTTTATCAAAAACTACCTCGACCAAAAACTTTAACCTGAAGCGGGACAGACGGACGGACAAATGAACAAACAGACGGGCGCACAGACCAGAAAACATAATGCCCATAAATTGGGCATAGTAAATGGGGCATAAAAATTACTTACTCAGCACTTTCTGTAAGTTCTTTGACATCTGGAACCTCTCTTTGTACCAGGATACCCCTGTTCATCTTGGCAGGGTCTAAAGCCCAGTTGGATATACCAATAAAAGCAACCTGCAAATAATAAGCTTATGGCGGTTTCTAACATTTGCAATTATAGATTATTTGTTTCAATTTTTTTCTTTAATTGTATTGGTTCTTATCTTAAAATCATAAAACAGTTTTCAACTGCCAACTGAAGTAACTTTACTTTGTGTAATTAAATAAATAGATTCCTACCTTTTTATATTTTTCTGGTTCTTCATCATCAGGACAACCATCTTCTAGCAAAGGATGTAAGGTCTGTAAAACAAATGAATGGTAAAAAATATGCACTGTGGCTTATTATAATTAACCAGAAGGTTTCTTCTTTACCATCAGCTAACATTGTTTCTTCAAGAATTTTTTTTTAGAAAATATTCATAATGTAATATTCAAAACCTATATAAAAATATACATAAATTTTTTTTTAGAAAATATTCATAATGTAATATTCAAAACCTATATAAAAATATACATACATTTTTTTTTAGAAAATATTCATAATGTAATATTCAAAACCTATATAAAAATATACATAAAATTGAGAATGGAAATGGGGAATGTGTCAAAAAGAAAATAACCCGACCAAATAACAGACAACAGCAGAAGATAATCAACAGGTCTTCAAAACAGCTAGAAAATGTGGCACCTGGAGGAGAGCTTCAGGTGGATCTTAAACAAAAATGTGTACTAATTCAGTGACATAAAACCTGAATAAAAATACACATGTATACATCATTCACATACAGATTTTTGCAAAGTAGTCAACCAACATTTTTATCGTTTTCTTTTATTATAGCTTTAAATCACATGATAACTTATATCTGTACCTTCAGTGGCATCCTAGGAGAATCCTCAGCCAGACCAATTTCATCAAGTACCACAATAGACACAAATCTGTCTAAATTTTTATCTTTCTGATAGGCTGCACACTGTCTGAATGTTCCTACAATACCCTCTGGTACTGATAGAGGACTGCACTGGAAGGACACCATCTGAACCTAAGATAAAGACAAATTGTGTATCATTTTAAATCTAATGTTTGGCACTTTCAGGCTTACTTGACCTACCTTTTGTGCCTTTTGTACTGAAAGGTAAAATGAAAGAAAGTGCCATTTTCCAATTATTTAAGGATTAAAACTAGAGGCTCTAAAGAGCCTGTGTCGCTCACCTTGGTCAATGTGAATATTAAACAAAGGAAGCAGATGGATTCATGACAAAATTGTGTTTTGGTGATGGTGATGTGTTTGTACATCTTAATTTACTAAACAGTCTTGCTGCTTACAATTATCTCTATCTATAATGAACTTGGCCCAGTAGTTTCAGTGGAAAATGTTAATAAAAATTTACAAATTTTATGAAAATTGTTAAAAATTGACTAAAAAGGACAATAACTCCTTAGGGGGTCAATTGACCATTTCGGTCATGTTTGACTTAAATTTGTAAATCTTACTTTGCTGAACATTATTGCTGTTTATCTGTATCTATAATAATATTCAAGATAATAGCCAAAAACAGCAAAATTTCCTTAAAATTACCGATTCAGGGGCAGCAACCTAACAACAGGTTATCCGATTCATATGAAAATTTCAGGGCAGATAGATCTTCACCTGATAAACAATTTAAACTCATGTCAGATTTGCTCTAAATGCTTTGGTTTTTGAGTTATTAGCCAAAAACTGCATTTTACCCCTATGTTCTATTTTTAGCTGTGGTGGCCATCTTGATTTAAAGGCCAGGTCACCGGACAGATTTTTTAAACTAGATACCCAAAAGATGATTGTGGCCAAGTTTGGATTAATTTGGCCCAGTAGTTTCAGAGGAGAAGATTTTTGTAAAAGATAACTAAGATTTACGAAAAATGGTTAAAAATCGACTATAAAAAGCAGTAACCCCTAAAGGGGTCAACTGACCATTTCGGTCACGCTGACTTATTTGTAAATCTTACTTTGCTGAACATTATTGCTGTAAACAGTTTATCTCTATCTATAATAATATTCAAGATAATAACCAAAAACAGCAAAATTTCCTTAAAATTACCGATCCAGGGGCAGCAACCCAACAACAGGTTGTCTGATTCATCTGAAAATTTCAGGGCAGATAGATCTTGACCTGATAAACAATTTTACACCATGTCAGATTTGCTCTAAATGCTTTGGTTTTTGAGTTATAAGCCAAAAACTGCATTTTCCCCTATGTTCTATTTTTAGCAGTAGAGGCCATCTTGATTTGATGGCCGGGTCACAGGACACATTTTTTAAACTAGATACCCAAAAGATGATTGTGGCCAAGTTTGGATTAATTTAGCTCAGCAGTTTCAGAGGAGAAGATTTTTGTAAAAGATAACTAAGATATACGAAAAATGGTTAAAAATTGACTATAAAGGGCAATAACTCCTAAAGGGGTCAACTGACCATTTCAGTTACACTGACTTATTTGTTAATCTTACTTTGCTGAACATTATTGCTGTTTACAGTTTATCTCTATCTATAATAATATTCAAGATAATAACCAAAAACAGCAAAATTTCCTTAAAATTACCGATTCAGGGGCAGCAACCCAACAACGGGTTGTCCGATTCATCTGAAAATTTCAGGGCAGATAGATCTTGACCTGATAAACAATTTTACCCCTGTCAGATTTGCTCTAAATGCTTTGGTTTTTGAGTTATAAGCCAAAAACTGCATTTTACCCCTATGTTCTATTTTTAGCCATGGCCGCCATCTTGGTTGGTTGGCCGGGTCACCAGACACATTTTTGAAACTAGATACCCCAATGATGATTGTGGCCAAGTTTGGTTTAATTTGGCGCAGTAGTTTCAGAGGAGAAGATTTTTGTAAAAGTTAACGACGGACGACGGACGACAGACGACAGACGACGAATGATGGACGCCAAGTGATGGGAAAAGCTTACTTGGGCCAGGTGAGCTAAAAATGTATCAATTGTCATTTGCAAATTGCATGTCAGGAATATGACAGTTAATAGACATCTTAATTTGGATTGGATAATTGTCTATATAACACACCTGTTTGTAGCTCTTGAAAAGATCGTTATGTGCAGCATTTCCCTGCATGGCGTCTGCTACTATTGTCTTGGCCAGTGATTTAGAACTTCCAGGTTTACCAACCAAGAACATAGGGATCCTTAATTCTATACAAACTATCATCATGAAGACATTCTCTTTCAAGGCTTGGTTCCTTGCTATGTTTGGAGCTAATTCTACACTGTCCAGAAATACTGCTTGGCATCTATAAATAGATTTTTTTTTTGATTTTATTTTTTGCATTTCCAACATACAATTAAAGACTATGAAAGACATTCCCTAAGGATTTCATAACTTAACTAATTAAGAATACTATACTAATAAGGACGCTGCAAGGTTTCACGAGAGTATAAAATATGGTTATCCATATCCTGTTGGAATGGGGATGTTACAGCCAATTTCATTGGGTGTGTAGCTAAAGGTATTATCTTTGGTTAGCTTGCTTGCTAGCTGAACCATGCAGTCATTATGAGGTTAGGTATACTACCCTCCTTTAAAAATAGATTAGTCTTACTGTTAACCTATCTATCTGTCTGTAGGACTAGCCTACTTGAAAGGAGGGTAGTATACCTTACCTTAAAATGACTTCACGGTTCAGCTAGCAAGCAAGCTAACCAAAGACATTATACTCAATGAAATCGGCTGTACAACTGATGCCTCATGTGGTGAGATTGTCAACCTCCCTTGCACATCAAAAACAACTCTCTGAGAGGACTAGGCAAAATTCCTGTCCATATTTACTAACACTCTTTATTTTCTGGTTTAGTTTTGCTTGCATCATCCCATTTGATTCTCCTTTGAGAATCTTCATAGTGCCTCAATCAGAATTTTGTTCCTTTCATGAATTTGCATGAAATAATTGCCACTGGACATTTAACATGGAACAATCAATCATATATACCTGGATATTTCCTCTTCAATGCCATCAGCACCTCCAACTAAACGTAAAGGCTGAGTAAAATACGTCGCAACTGTTTCCCTGTATTCCTCTCTGTTCTTCAAACAAGCATGGTAACAAACTCCAAGGGCAAGAACCAGTGACCTAGTGACATCGTCCATATGCTGAAAAGGTATTCCACTATCATTAATATATACTTATCATGTTTATAGGCAAATCTATCGTAGTAAAAATATATCTATCATTTTCACTTGGAGTCTGCAAAAGTTTATATCAGATGTATGGTGCTTCACTAATCAAACCCTGCAATTCCTAAACAGTATGAAACTCTTGTGTATTTTGTACTATAATTTTTTCTGTTTGTCTTTTCTTTTTTACTTATGGTGTTGTCAGTTTAATTTCGATCTATGAGTTTAAATGTTCCTCTAGTATCTTTCTTTCCTCTTTTTGCATCCTTTTTGGTTTTTTAAAACTTTACCTGTACATGTCCCAGTTCCATGCTTTCTTCTTCAGATTCAGTTTCTGAATCTTCTGATTCGTCTCTCATCCTCTGGAACAAAGCTTCATCATCTTGTGACTGACTGTAAAACCAACTCATCACCTGTAGGACTCTCTCCACATCTCGTAAACTAACAAAACTACACTCATCCTGAAATAAATTTGTTTTTAAAAATTAACTAGAAATCAAATGGTTTAGAAAACCTACTGAAGAAAGCATATAAAAAGTATCAAAATACCAGTCTTAATGGTAAAAAGATCAATACTGTGTGCATGCAATTGATTGAGGTAACAATATGGACAAAAAGGTTGCACAGACAGGCAATACTTCTTTATTGATTTGAAATACCAAAAGTTGGCTGAATTTTCAATCAAAATTTTTAAGTTATTTTGTCATGTTATTTACCTTTAGTTCTCTCATGAAGTCCTGTGATACAGTCAGTATTTTACTAACAGTTGTATCCAATCTATATTAAGTAATTTACCTTTTGTTCCCTCATGAAGTCCTGTGATACAGTCAGTATTTTACTGACAGTTATATCCAATCTATATTAAGTAATTTACATTTTGTTCCCTCATGAAGCCCTGTGATACAGTCAGTATTTTACTAACAGTTATATCCAATCTATATTAAGTAATTTACATTTTGTTCCCTCATGAAGCCCTGTGATACAGTCAGTATTTTACTAACAGTTATATCCAATCTATATTAAGTAATTTACCTTTTGTTCTCTCATGAAGTCCTGTGATACAGTCAGTATTTTACTAACTGTTGTATCCAATCTATATTAAGTAATTTACCTTTTGTTCTCTCATGAAGTCCTGTGATACAGTCAGTATTTTACTAACAGTTGTATCCAATCTATATTAAGTAATTTACCTTTTGTTCTCTCATGAAGTCCTGAGATACAGTCAGTATTTTACTAACAGTTGTATCCAATCTATATTAAGTAATTTACCTTTTGTTCCCTCATGAAGTCCTGTGATACAGTCAGTATTTTACTAACAGTTGTATCCAATCTATATTAAGTAATTTACCTTTTGTTCCCTCATGAAGTCCTGTGATACAGTCAGTATTTTACTAACAGTTGTATCCAATCTATATTAAGTAATTTACCTTTTGTTCTCTCATGAAGTCCTGTGATACAGTCAGTATTTTACTAACAGTTGTATCCAATCTATATTAAGTAATTTACCCTTTGTTCTCTCATGAAGTCCTGAGATACAGTCAGTATTTTACTAACTGTTGTATCCAATCTATATTAAGTAATTTACCCTTTCTTCTCTCATGAAGTCCTGTGATACAGTCAGTATTTTACTAACAGTTGTATCCAATCTATATTAAGTAATTTACCCTTTGTTCTCTCATGAAGTCCTGTGATACAGTCAGTATTTTACTAACAGTTGTATCCAATCTATATTAAGTAATTTACCTTTAGTTCTCTCATGAAGCCCTGTGATACAGTCAGTATTTTACTGACAGTTATATCCAATCTATATTAAGTAATTTACATTTTGTTCCCTCATGAAGCCCTGTGATACAGTCAGTATTTTACTAACAGTTATATCCAATCTATATTAAGTAATTTACATTTTGTTCCCTCATGAAGCCCTGTGATACAGTCAGTATTTTACTAACAGTTATATCCAATCTATATTAAGTAATTTACCTTTTGTTCTCTCATGAAGTCCTGTGATACAGTCAGTATTTTACTAACTGTTGTATCCAATCTATATTAAGTAATTTACCTTTTGTTCTCTCATGAAGTCCTGTGATACAGTCAGTATTTTACTAACAGTTGTATCCAATCTATATTAAGTAATTTACCTTTTGTTCTCTCATGAAGTCCTGAGATACAGTCAGTATTTTACTAACAGTTGTATCCAATCTATATTAAGTAATTTACCTTTTGTTCCCTCATGAAGTCCTGTGATACAGTCAGTATTTTACTAACAGTTGTATCCAATCTATATTAAGTAATTTACCTTTTGTTCCCTCATGAAGTCCTGTGATACAGTCAGTATTTTACTAACAGTTGTATCCAATCTATATTAAGTAATTTACATTTTGTTCCCTCATGAAGCCCTGTGATACAGTCAGTATTTTACTGACAGTTATATCCAATCTATATTAAGTAATTTACCTTTTGTTCTCTCATGAAGTCCTGTGATACAGTCAGTATTTTACTAACAGTTGTATCCAATCTATATTAAGTAATTTACCCTTTGTTCTCTCATGAAGTCCTGAGATACAGTCAGTATTTTACTAACTGTTGTATCCAATCTATATTAAGTAATTTACCTTTTGTTCTCTCATGAAGTCCTGTGATACAGTCAGTATTTTACTAACAGTTGTATCCAATCTATATTAAGTAATTTACCTTTTGTTCTCTCATGAAGTCCTGAGATACAGTCAGTATTTTACTAACAGTTGTATCCAATCTATATAAAGTAATTTACCTTTTGTTCCCTCATGAAGTCCTGAGATACAGTCAGTATTTTACTAACAGTTGTATCCAATCTATATTAAGTAATTTACCTTTTGTTCCCTCATGAAGTCCTGTGATACAGTCAGTATTTTACTAACAGTTGTATCCAATCTATATTAAGTAATTTACCTTTTGTTCTCTCATGAAGTCCTGTGATACAGTCAGTATTTTACTAACAGTTGTATCCAATCTATATTATATAATTTACCTTTTGTTCTCTCATGAAGTCCTATGATACAGTCAGTATTTTACTAACAGTTGTATCCAATCTATATTAAGTAATTTACCTTTTGTTCCCTCATGAAGTCCTGTGATACAGTCAGTATTTTACTAACTGTTGTATCCAATCTATATTAAGTAAATTACCTTTTGTTCTCTCATGAAGTCCTGAGATACAGTCAGTATTTTACTAACTGTTGTATCCAATCTATATTAAGTAATTTACCTTTTGTTCCCTCATGAAGTCCTGAGATACAGTCAGTATTTTACTAACAGTTGTATCAAATCTATATTAAGTAATTTACCTTTTGTTCTCTCATGAAGTCCTGTGATACAGTCAGTATTTTACTAACAGTTGTATCCAATCTATATTAAGTAATTTACCTTTTGTTTCCTCATAAAGTCCTGTGATACAGTCAGTATTTTACTAACAGTTGTATCCAATCTATATGAAGTAATTTACCTTTTGTTCTCTCATGAAGTCCTGTGATACAGTCAGTATTTTACTAACAGTTGTATCCAATCTATATTAAGTAATTTACATTTTGTTCCCTCATGAAGTCCTGTGATACAGTCAGTATTTTACTAACAGTTGTATCCAATCTATATTAAGTAATTTACCTTTTGTTCTCTCATGAAGTCCTGTGATACAGTCCAGTGATGTCGTTAGAAGCCGGCAGCCGGCGATTTTCGCCGGTTATTGTCCTTTTCCCGCCGGCTATTTTTGCATGAGTAAAAAAAATTAATAAGATAAAAAAGATAATCAGGTTAATATTAAAAAATAATTGTTCAATGCATCAGCTTCCACGATTAAAGTCGCGAGATGTAAATCAGTGTTTACCTTTGACTAAATATAGTTCACGTAAATGCAGTCCGCTGATTGGTCGTCTATTTAAAGTCGGTAAGTATTGTAATGTTTGCAAGGATAAAAAGAGAGACGTTCCGATGGACATTATGACCCTGTTTGGTTTTTGCTTCAAGAGAAGGAATAAGCCAAAGATGACAATATAGCATGTTATGGAAATTAATATATCAGTCAAATAAAAGAAAGTATAATATATATAATGTTGTCAAGAATCTGGAAAACAGCACCTTTTGAAGTTCACATTTCAAAGCCCACGACCACGTGGTGTCCAGAGAATGAAGGTCAATAACGAAAGTAGAATATTGTCGACCACAAATAATTTTTAAAAATATCTTTTATAGTTCAAAAGGATTTTAGTTTACTGATTACTGAACAGTTAACAAATAAGAGAAAATAAAACGACATAGCTTGACAACATGTTTGAAATACGTGTACAAGTCTTATATGAGAAAAAAGGGGGTCATTTGTCACTAAGTACGTACGCAAATAAATCGATCAAGATATTTAATAAATTCGATTATTTTTGAAATAAAATTATAATATTTCACCTATTATTTCACAGGCACTTGCCTGTGTATTATTTACATATATTCAAGAACAGACTTCCTTAGTTGTCTTACAAAAGACACCTTCCCAGAAAAAAATATAGTATAGATTAGCCTTGCCAGGACTACGGATTCTCATTTAAAAAAAAAATCAATGTGATTGAAGTCAACAACAAAAATAAGACAAAATTAACATTTTCCCAAGCATCTAAATCACTCTCAGGTACAAAATGTATGCTCAGAATGCAGGAATTTTAGTCTAAATTTTCAAATCTTTTTGGGGATAGCCAAGGACGTATATTATGTTAGTTATACGTCCTTGGGATAGCATACGATTTTATAAAATATAGCACCTCTGTAACAGTTTTAACTTTGAAATCGAAGCTCCAGCTGACTACTATTCAGTGAATATTGTTTTTTAATTTTGTAAAAACAAAACCAACACTTTTTTAATATAAAATTAAAACAATGTTCTAAATGTCACAATTACAATTTTCATTTAAAACTAAATTATTCAAGTGACAATTCAAACCAGAGACAATATGTTTCTATTCAAACTAAGATTTTTGGATTCTTTCAGTTCAAAAATATTTACTAGCAGTCAACCTGCAGGAAAATGCACAAAAATGTATATTGGTCCATCAAGATGATCAATGATGTGATCACATGTACAGAAAATTTTCCCATCATGTTGCTAATTTAAGTTAATCATTTACATTATCTTCAGTAAAAAATGATGTTTTCAGAGGTCTGAATAAGGGTCTAGGACACCCCCAGAATGCAGGATTTTGCACCATTTTAAAAAAAAATCCTGGGGCCCTTAAGCGGGCCCCAGACCCCCCGCCGTAGTAGCGACGAGCAAGCTCGTCGACGCGAACGGCTTCGCCGTCCGCATGTACTTGCCGCCTATTTTAGAAATTCAGCCTGCTTCTTCAAAACTTAGTGACATCACTGCAGTCAGTATTTTACTAACAGTTGTATCCAATCTATATTAAGTAATTTACCCTTTGTTCTCTCATGAAGTCCTGAGATACAGTCAGTATTTTACTAACAGTTGTATCCAATCTATATTAAGTAATTTACCTTTTGTTCCCTCATGAAGTCCTGTGATACAGTCAGTATTTTACTAACAGTTGTATCCAATCTATATTAAGTAATTTACCTTCTGTTCTCTCATGAAGTCCTGTGATACTGTCAGTATTTTACTAACAGTTGTATCCAATCTATATTAAGTAATTTACCCTTTGTTCTCTCATGAAGTCCTGTGATACAGTCAGTATTTTACTAACAGTTGTATCCAATCTATATTAAGTAATTTACCTTTTGTTCCCTCATGAAGTCCTGTGATACAGTCAGTATTTTACTAACAGTTGTATCCAATCTATATTAAGTAATTTACCTTTTGTTCTCTCATGAAGTCCTGTGATACAGTCAATATTTTACTAACAGTTGTATCCAATCTATATTAAGTAATTTACCTTTTGTTCCCTCATGAAGTCCTGTGATACAGTCAGTATTTTACTTACAGTTGTATCCAATCTATATAAGTAATTTACATTTTGTTCCCTCATGAAGTCCTGAGATACAGTCAGTATTTTACTAACAGTTGTATCCAATCTATATTAAATAATTTACCTTTTGTTCTCTCATGAAGTCCTGTGATACAGTCAGTATTTTACTAACAGTTGTATCCAATCTATATTAAGTAATTTACCTTTTGTTCTCTCATGAAGTCCTGTGATACAGTCAGTATTTTACTAACAGTTGTATCCAATCTATATTAAGTAATTTACCTTTTGTTCTCTCGTGAAGTCCTGTGATACAGTCAGTATTTTACTAACAGTTGTATCCAATCTATATTAAGTAATTTACCTTTTGTTCTCTCATGAAGTCCTGTGATACAGTCAATAGATTACAAACAGTTGTATCCAATCTATATTAAGTAATTTACCTTTTGTTCCCTCATGAAGTCCTGAGATACAGTCAGTATTTTACTAACAGTTGTATCCAATCTATATAAGTAATTTACCTTTTGTTCCCTCATGAAGTCCTGTGATACAGTCAGTATTTTACTAACAGTTGTATCCAATCTATATTAAGTAATTTACCCTTTGTTCCCTCGTGAAGTCCTGTGATACAGTCAGTATTTTACTAACAGTTGTATACAATCTATATTAAGTAATTTACCTTTTGTTCTCTCATGAAGTCCTGTGATACAGTCAGTATTTTACTAACAGTTGTATCCAATCTATATTAAGTAATTTACCCTTTGTTCTCTCATGAAGTCCTGAGATACAGTCAGTATTTTACTAACAGTTGTATACAATCTATATTAAGTAATTTACCCTTTGTTCTCTCATGAAGTCCTGTGATACAGTCAGTATTTTACTAACAGTTGTATCCAATCTATATTAAGTAATTTACCCTTTGTTCTCTCATGAAGTCCTGTGATACAGTCAGTATTTTACTAACAGTTGTATACAATCTATATTAAGTAATTTACCTTTTGTTCTCTCATGAAGTCCTGTGATACAGTCAGTATTTTACTAACAGTTATATCCAATCTATATTAAGTAATTTACCCTTTGTTCCCTCATGAAGTCCTGAGATACAGTCAGTATTTTACTAACAGTTGTATCCAATCTATATTAAGTAATTTACCTTTTGTTCCCTCATGAAGTCCTGTGATACAGTCAGTATTTTACTAACAGTTGTATCCAATCTATATTAAGTAATTTACCTTTTGTTCCCTCATGAAGTCCTGAGATACAGTCAGTATTTTACTAACAGTTGTATTCAATCTATATTAAGTAATTTATCTTTTGTTCTCTCATGAAGTCCTGTGATACAGTCAGTATTTTCCTAACAGTTGTATCCAATCTATATTAAGTAATTTACCCTTTGTTCTCTCATGAAGTCCTGTGATACAGTCAGTATTTTACTAACAGTTGTATCCAATCTATATTAAGTAATTTACCTTTTGTTCCCTCATGAAGTCCTGTGATACAGTCAGTATTTTACTAACAGTTGTATCCAATCTATATTAAGTAATTTACCTTTTGTTCTCTCATGAAGTCCTGTGATACAGTCAGTATTTTACTAACAGTTGTATCCAATCTATATTAAGTAATTTACCTTTTGTTCTCTCATGAAGTCCTGTGATACAGTCAGTATTTTACTAACAGTTGTATCCAATCTATATTAAGTAATTTACCTTTTGTTCTCTCATGAAGTCCTGTGATACAGTCAATAGATTACAAACAGTTGTATCCAATCTTTATTAAGTAATTTACCCTTTGTTCCCTCATGAAGTCCTGAGATACAGTCAGTATTTTACTAACAGTTGTATCCAATCTATATAAGTAATTTACCTTTTGTTCCCTCATGAAGTCCTGTGATACAGTCAGTATTTTACTAACAGTTGTATCCAATCTATATTAAGTAATTTACCCTTTGTTCTCTCATGAAGTCCTGAGATACAGTCAGTATTTTACTAACAGTTGTATACAATCTATATTAAGTAATTTACCCTTTGTTCTCTCATGAAGTCCTGTGATACAGTCAGTATTTTACTAACAGTTGTATCCAATCTATATTAAGTAATTTACCCTTTGTTCCCTCGTGAAGTCCTGTGATACAGTCAGTATTTTACTAACAGTTGTATACAATCTATATTAAGTAATTTACCTTTTGTTCTCTCATGAAGTCCTGTGATACAGTCAGTATTTTACTAACAGTTGTATCCAATCTATATTAAGTAATTTACCTTTTGTTCCCTCATGAAGTCCTGTGATACAGTCAGTATTTTACTAACAGTTGTATCCAATCTATATTTAGTAATTTACCTTTTGTTCTCTCATGAAGTCCTGTGATACAGTCAGTATTTTACTAACAGTTGTATCCAATCTATATTAAGTAATTTACCTTTTGTTCTCTCATGAAGTCCTGTGATACAGTCAGTATTTTACTAACAGTTGTATCCAATCTATATTAAGTAATTTACCTTCTGTTCTCTCATGAAGTCCTGAGATACGGTCAGTATTTTACTAACAGTTGTATCCAATCTATATTAAGTAATTTACCTTCTGTTCTCTCATGAAGTCCTGTGATACAGTCAGTATTTTACTAACAGTTGTATCCAATCTATATTAAGTAATTTACCTTCTGTTCTCTCATGAAGTCCTGTGATACAGTCAGTATTTTACTAACAGTTGTATCCAATCTATATTAAGTAATTTACCTTTTGTTCTCTCATGAAGTCCTGTGATACAGTCAGTATTTTACTAACAGTTGTATCCAATCTATATTAAGTAATTTACCTTTTGTTCCCTCATGAAGTCCTGTGATACAGTCAGTATTTTACTAACAGTTGTATCCAATCTATATTAAGTAATTTACCTTTTGTTCCCTCATGAAGTCCTGTGATACAGTCAGTATTTTACTAACAGTTGTATCCAATCTATATTAAGTAATTTACCTTCTGTTCTCTCATGAAGTCCTGTGATACAGTCAGTATTTTACTGACTGTTGTATCCAATCCTTGCATTGTTGGCAATTGGCCATTCTTTATCTGAAAATATCAAAAATAATTAATTTCAATCTTAAAAACAACAATAACTAGATATCAATGATTTTTAAGAACATTTCTTTTGAGTCCGAACAGATTATAGGTCCTTAAACATTTGAAAATTGAAGTTGTGATGTACAAGTAGAAAAACCTGAAATGTAATATCAATATTTTTCATCAATGTAAAAATATCTTTGGTTATAAAAGTTAAAACATATGCGTTGATATACTGTAAATTCAAAAATTAATGCAAGGTTTTTATTATTGGGGAAAATGCAACAGAGTTGTAAACGCAATAATTTAAACTCACATTTTGAAATATTTTATATTTAGGAGACTCCCGCTCAAATGCCGAAATTTGGGAAATCTCCCGCTGGCCTGTACCCTCCCTCGTGGGAGTACAGAATCTCCCTAACCTTGAATGACAAGTCAACATTGTAATTACGTTTTTGTGTCACTGATGAGGGTTGTCATGGCTAAGGGGGAGATCTCCCTCTTTGAAGGTTTCATAGGTTGGCAGGTATGTGAATAAAACAGGATTCTTATCAAAATCGTAAAAATTAAAATCTCATTTAAGTCTGAAATGACAAAATCGCATTAACAAATGCACGCAATAATTTCTGAATTTACATTATATCATACGAAATGCCGAAAGAATTGCCAAAATATACATACATATCTGAGGACCATCTGTCTGATATACATCTCTTCTACAGTGGTATTCAGCTGTCCGAAGTCCCAGACCAAAGGTAACATACTTTGTGGTAAGGACTGGACTCTATAAACCAAATGTCTCATTGGAACATGGCCTGAAAACAATGTCAAAATTACTGTACATGCTCTTCATTACTGATAGTAGAGGGGCTTGATGGGGGGTCTCATCACAATTCACGAGTTGATTTTTTTTGTCAATCACGATTCACAGAAAATAAATTTCCATGATCACAGATCAGGAAAATATAAAAATAAAAAAATCTGTAGAAAAACGGATCACGATAGCGAAAATGCGCCGATCACAAAGAACGAAAATAACCCATCAGGCCTCTCATAGTTAAAGCATTGACATATTAGCAAGGCAGCATCAACATTTATCAGTTGAAATAGCTTGATGCAAATGAAATTGCCATATAATTACTTGATTTCCTTCTGAGTAAGGTTGCTTTTAGTACATCTGATCATTTTAAATAGATATTGAAAACATGTGGGCATTTGGTCATAAACTTTCACTCAGTACTCAAGTACCAATTTTTTGCTAGAATCACCAAATCCAGTACTTTCATACGACATAGGTTGATTTTTTAGTCAAAGTATGATAATTGTGCTGGAAGTTTTTAGACTGAAAGGCCTGACCAATTAAATCAGTTATCATCTGAAAGGGTTTATGACTTTTCTCTAACCCTTTTTTTTTTCATATAGAAGAAAATCACTAAACTGTACAGCGATAAAGAAAAATGTGATAAATTGTGTGCGAATTTTAATCAAATGAAAATCATAATTTGATATACTGAAACAGTAAAATAAAACATGTTTATAGTACATGTATTAAGTTTTCATATTAGATATAGACTGAATTAATAATTGGTAATGGTATATACCAAGTTTATCTGAGGTCTCCCTGGCACTGACATGATAACCAAGTCCTGCCTGCTCTAACCTCTTTATCAGGTCATCAGAATGTCTGAAAATTAAAAGATTTCATTTTAGAATAGCAGAAAAAATAAACTGTTTTATTTTAGAATAGCAGAAAAAATAAACGATTTCACTTTGGAATGCCAGAAAAAATAAACGATTTTGCTTTGGAATACCAGAAAAAAATATGACAAAGAAGAATTTAATTGAACAAACAAACTTATGGGCTTTTTTTTTATCTTTAAATTGACTTTTTTAAAGATCAAATACATGGTATATAAGTTCCCTATCAAAGAATTTGTACAGTGAACTAGACTTTTTTCACAATATGAGAGAAGAATGGGGCATGTGTATATTATACACAATAGTGTATTGTACATACAGGTTATGGTATAAACAATTTTCAAAACTAAACAAAGAGATGGAGCTCATAGGGAACATAGATTGACTGGAATAGGGAAATTTTTCCATCAGAATTAATGTTCAAAATAAATCCTTAGTACTGAATTGAATTTGTAATCTTCATCTTTTTCACTTACTTTCTATATGGATTACATGCAGCCACAATTTTCAGTTTTTCATGCAGTTTGATAGGTTTTCCTCCTAGGGTTTTATCACACATAATTTCCTTGATCACACCAATAGCTTCTGTAGTATTGGCTTCATCAAAGAATAAAACAGTGTCCATGTTACGATAATCAGTGTTTACAAATTCTGCTGCATTCAACCTGGCAATTTCTTCTGCTTTTCTTACTTTCTTGATAATATCTGATGCTTTTGTTCCTCCATGCACCTGCAATGTTTGATTAATTTGAATATTCGACTCAAATATTTCTTTATTAGAAGGTATAATGGTTTGATCAAAATAATTACTTAATCATAACTGATCAACCAGTTTTAATCAAACGTTGTAGATAGATAAATTGCAATTAAATACAATTCGATTAGAAAACAACAATCTGCTTGAAGAACATATTAACCTACCCAGACCAATATTTTTCTTCTTTCCCCTAAAAGCTGCATGCTTGTTGGAGAAGTAGAAAATACCAATTTTTAAGTGTTTGACTTGTTCCAGCTTGGATGAAACCTAACTTGTTTATTCAATAACTTATAAAATATATGCACCTGCCCTAATTAGGAACCTGATGTTCAGTGGTTGTCCTTTGTTGATGTGTGTTTTGTTTTTTATTTAGATTAGACCATTGGTTTTCCTGTTTGAATGGTTTTACACTAGTCATTTTTGACGGCCTTTATAGCTTGCTGTCGGTAATGCTCCGTGTTAAAGACCTATAATGGTTTACTTCACAAATTGTGACTTGGATAGAGACTTGTCTCATTGGCACTCATACCACATCTTCTTATATCCATATTAACCTTCATCAATATCATATTTTCCACATTTACACCTGGAGGTTGCTGTAGTTTACACATGAACTTGATCAGGCGAGTTTTACCACAGCCAGTCTCCCCCATAATAATAACTGGTATATCACATCTGAAAAAAAATATGAAATTTAAAAAAGAACATTATTATAAGTAGGATATCAAATTTCATGGCTTGTGTTGGTAAAACTGAAACAGAAATCATAGTTTCTTTAGGCTTTTATGCAGATTTTGACAAAACCACTAAATCAAATATCCACAAAATAATCTAATTTTAGCTAAATCCATGCAAAAAATTGGAACCCTAAACTAGAGGCTCTCAAGAGCCTGTGTCGCTCACCTGTTACTGTATTTACTGATGTCAGCCATCTTGGTTGGTAGGCTGGGTCATTAGACACTTTTTTAAAATAGATACCCTAGTAATGATTGTAGCCAAGTTTGGTTAAATTTGGCCAATAGTTTTAGAAAAGAAGATTTTTGTACAAGTTACAAAAATGACGAAAAGTTGTTCAATATTGACTATAAAGGACAATAACTCCTTAAGAGGTTCTCTGACAATTTTGGTAGTGTTTGACTTATTTGTAGATCTTACTTTGCTAAACATTATTGATGTTTACAGTTTATCTCTATCTATCATAGTGTTCAAGATAATAACCAAAAACTGCAAAATTTCCTTAAAATTACCAATTTTAGGGCAGAAACCAAACAACGGGTTGTAGGATTCATCTGAAAATGTGTGAGGGGATAGATCTTATACTGATGGACATTTAAATCTTGAAAGATTTGCCCTAAATGTCTTAAAAGATATAAAGCAAAAACTACATTTTACCACTATGTTCTAGTTTTAGCCATGTCGGCCATTTTGTTTGGTAGGTGGGGTCATCGGACACATTTTTAAAACTATATACCACAATTATGATTGTGGCTCAGTAGTTTCAGAGAAGAAGATTTTTGTACAAGTTACAAAAAATGACGAAAAAGTTGTTAAAATTGACTATAAAGGGCAATAACTCCTTAAGGGGTTGACTGACAATTTTGGTCCTATTTCGCTGAACATTATTGCTGTTTACAGTTTATCTCTATCTATAATAGTATTCAAGATAATAACCAAAAACTGCAAAATTTCCTTAAAATTAACAATTCCGGGGCAGCAACCCAACAACAGGTTGTCCGATTCGTCTGAAAATTTCAGGGCAGATAGATCTTGACCTGATCAACAATTTTACCCCTGTCAGATTTGCTCTTAATGCTTTGGTTTTAAAGATATAAGCCAAAATATACATTTTACCCCCTGTGTTTTATTTTTAGCCATGGCAGCCATCTTGGTTTGATGGCCAGGTCATCGGACACATTTTTTAAACTAGATACCCCAAGGATGATTGTGGCCAAGTTTGGTTAAATTTGGCCCAGTAGTTTCAGAGGAGAAAATTTTTATAAAAGTTTTTGGACGACAGACAACGGACGACGGACGCAGGACGATGGACGCAGGACGACGGACTAAGGATGCCAAGTGATGAGAAAAGCTCACTTGACCTTTCAGGTCAGGTGAGCTAATAAACAGCTGCGCCATGAGCGCATGATACGCCCGACGTCTTATGTGGAAGTCTTATGCAATAATCATAAATAGTTTATGAGAAAGTTTTAAGCAATAACCATATATTGTTTTAGAGACACGGCGGGACATGTGAAACACCCCACCCTGTTTTTTTTTACAATAACTAAATATTACCAAAATAAAATTTTGAATCAAAACCAAAAAGTATACAGATCTTTAGATTAATATATCAAAGACGTGTGTAAAGTTTTAAGCAATAATCATAACTTTATTTTTGAGATACGGCGCGACATGTAAAAAAACCCTCCCCTGTTTTACAAAATACTCAATAACTCAAAAATAAAATTTTGAATAATCACCAAAAAGTATACAGATCTTTAGATTAATAGAACAAAGAAGTGTGTAAAGTTTTAAGCAATAATCATAAATCGTTTTTGAGATACGGCACAACATGTAAAAAAAAAACCTCCCTCTTTTTTTTCAAAATACTAATAACTCAAAAATGAAATTTTGAATCATCACCAAAAAGTATACAGATATTGAGATTAATATAACAAAGACATGTGTAAAGTTTTAAGCAATAATCATAAATAGTTTTTGAGATATGGCGCGACATGTAAAAAAACCCTCCCCCTTTTTTACAAAATACTCAATAACTCAAAAATGAAATTTTGAATCATCACCAAAAAGTATACAGATATTGAGATTAATATGACTAAGAAGTGTTTTAAGTTTTAAGTCATAATCAAGAATCGTTTTTGAGATACAGTGCGACATGTGAAAAAAACACACCCCTGTTTTAGTTATAAAGGGCCGTAACTCAAAAAGTTTAAATCTTATTTTCATCAAAAAGTATACAGATCATTTGACCATCATAAGAAACAACTATATTAAGTTTCATAAAATTTGGATAAGTCGTTCTCAAGTTACGGTGCGACATGTTTACGCCGGACAGACGGACAGACGGACAGACAGACGGACAGACAGACAGATGGACGGACACCGGACATTTGTATACCATAATACGTCCCGTCAAAATTTTGACGGGCGTATAAAAATGAAATCAAATCACAGTAACACACATACTGTCATACATACACATAAAGTTTAGCACACAATTTTTAACAGTGTAGTATAAATTTAAAAAAGTATCAAAAGGCTTATGATTATTCAAATAACAGATTCAAGTTTTTTTTTAAATTAAAAGCAATATCCAAAATTACCTGAATCTCATATAAATAGCCAGTATTTTCTTCACATTATCTGTGGTCAACTCATAGGTTTCATCTGGATCGTGTATGATATCAAGTCCCATTACATTACACAACTTTGTGATTTTCTCTAGTCTAAAATTGAAAAATAAAAGAATATTTCAAGCAACACAAAAAAAAGTATAAGAAATTAAAGAACCTTAGTGAGCACGCTCACATACCCCACGTCCCCACATTGTCATTGGAGAAATTAAATAAGTATAAGAAAAAAAAATTGTATAAGAAAAAATATTGAATAATAATTTCCTGTCAATATACATAGTGTGTCCTTATCATCTACAAAATTTCATGAAATTCTGTTGTGTGTTTTCAGGGGAGTTGAGATGACAAACTGTTGCAGAAGTACATTGAAGCAAATAAGTTCAAAGTGGCATAACTCCTAGAAAAAAAATTGAACCGTAATTTCCTGTTGATATGCACATCTACATAGTATGTCCTTATTATCTACAAAGTTTCATGAAATTCTGTTGTGTGGTTTGAGAGGAGTTGCAATGACAAACTGTTGCAGTAGTACATTAAAGTAAATAAGTTCAAAGGGGCGTAACTCCTAGAAAAAAAATTGAATCGCAATTTCCCGTCGATATGCACAACTACATAGTATGTCCTTATTATCTGAAAAGGTTTCGTGAAATTCTGTTGTGTGGTTTGAAAGGAGTTGCGATGACAAACTGTTGCAGTAATACATTAAAGTAAATAAGTTCAAAGGGGCGTAACTCCTAGAAAAAAAATTGAATCGCAATTTCCCGTCGATATGCACAACTACATAGTATGTCCTTATTATCTGAAAAGGTTTCATAAAATTCTGTTGTGTGGTTTGAGAGGAGTTGCGATGACAAGAAACAGGACTGACGGACTGACGGACGGACTGACGGACGGACAGACGGACTGACGGACGGACGGGTCAAAAACATTATACCCTCCGCAAAACCGGATTTATTAACATTTATTTGTGTCCTGCCAATATCAAAAGAACCATAACTGATGAACGGTGAAAGTGAAAATTGTCAATATCAAACTTGACCTCAATTTTTTCATCAGTATCAACATATTAAAATTTGAAATGCTTAGGTTGAATGGTTCAGGTTAAATGCAACAACATGACTGGAAACAATGTTTTTTCGATCTTTCAAGAACCATAACTCCTGAACGGTAAAAGACAAAATCGACATTATTGAACTTGACCTCCATTTTGTCATCAGTAACAACATATTAAAATTTGGGAAGCTTTGGTTAAACAGTTCATGAGTAAATGCACGGACATGACTGGAATAGTCATTTTTCAATCTTTCAAGAACCATAACTCCTGAAGGGTAAAAGTCAAAATCGACATTATTGAACTTGACCTCCATTTTGTCATCAGTAACAACATATTATAATTTGGGAAGCTTTGGTTGAACAGTTCATGCGTAAATGCACAGACACCACTGGAAATGCCATTTTTCAATCTTCCAAGAACCATAACTCCTGAACGGTAAAAGTCAAAATCGTCATTATTGAACTTGACCTGTCATTCAGTAACAACATATTAAAATTTCAAAAGCTTTGGTTGAACGGTTCATGAGTAAATGCACGGACAACATTTGGTTGCCGCCCGCCCAACCGCACGACAGCCCGCCGTACATCCCCAAATCAATAACCAACATTTTTGTCTCAAAAATCCGGTTAATAAATATTGTGTTCAAAATTGTGGACATAATTGCTTTTATAAATTTCCATAAAAAAAAATTCATTTACTGTTTGAACATTAATCAGACTGTAATTTCTATTGTCTGAATTGGATATAACAATTGTCATTTGGGACCCTTTATAGCTTACTATGGGGTATAGGTTTTGCTCATTGTTAAAGGCCCTACAATGACCTAAATTTTTTAAACTTTCACAAAATCCTGTCTCTGGTGGAGAGTTGTCTCATTGGAGATCAAACCAAATACTCTTATTTTCACATAAACTTATACATAATTTGACTAAAAGATTTTACAAGTGAAATATTCTACTTGAATTATGAAAAGACTTTCATTTTAACATTTTTACTTGTAAAATTTTACCTTGGGAGAGCATCAAAATTTTCAGCAAGGTTGACTTTATTTCTGACAAGAGCATCAAACAAATTGTTCTCCATAATTCCTGGTTCTAGAATGGTATTTGTCTGTACATCAACCAGGTTACCAGTTCTCCTGTCTATGTTGAATCCTAAGAAAGTCATACTATTCTGGTCTGGGTTGAAAAACAGGTAAGGATGAGGACTGAAACAAATTATAACATATTTAATCATAAGGATACTGTAAACCAATTTGATTACAATAAAGATCCTGTGTCCAAGTGTCCAAGTGTCCAAGCTCCTTTCTTCTTTTAGTTTAAAAGACCTTACAATATCCTCTGATTTTGCTGTAATGATACACTCCTTCAATTTTGTAAATTTGTAAGCCAACATTTCATTGGCTGATGCCAGAACAGAAAGTAGTACTGAGTGTCATAAGATCCTTCCTTTGTAAGCATAGATTGGATAAAAGATCTGTATTCATTTTTTATTCAATGCAAATATGTCTAATGTCTTACTTAATTCTTTTCTTAAAATAACACATTACAATGTTATAAAACAGAAAATAAATCATTACAGCTCTAAAGGGCTTAATGCAATATAAAGTATTTACAAAAAATAATTTGGTTTACAGTATTTGAATTAAGACAGACTATATAAATAAAGCAATCTTAATTCAATTGGGTTTTAAATTTTCCTACATAAATAAAGCAAACAATATTGCATAAAATCAAATTTACTAAGGAAAACTAAAGACATTGCATTGGATATTTTTTCTTTTTGACATCAAACTAACATTATAACTATGATACAGGAAAGTTTCACTGATATACTGTACCTAGTTTCCCAAGTTCTCCTCATCTGGTACAGCTGTATAACATCCTCCCCCTCCTTGTCTTGATCCTCTTCACTCATCTGTCTCTGTAGCAGTTGTAATGGCGATTCCTCGCTCATTATCAAGGATCGGGTAGAAAAATCCTGTTAAAGAAATATTAAAACATTAGATCTATATGAATTCTCACTTATTCAGAAATCCCTTTATAGTATATTTTCTTGTCATCCTTGTTTTACCAATTATGCAGATTTTTTTTTCTTTCAAAATTTGTTATGAACATGATGAACTTACGATTTTAAGTGCATAACTATATAATCATAAGTGAGAAAGCTATTTTAAACATTATGTTTTATTCATGTATTCAGTCAGAATATTGATCAGTGGTTGTCAGTATTGGTGTGGTTCATAAAAGTCTTTCTTGTTTCCTCCTTTTTTATACAGATTAGACCGTTGGTTTTCCTGTTTGAATTATTTTACACTTGTCATTTTGTGGCCCTTTAAAGCTAGCTGTTCTGTGTTAGCCAAAGCTCTGTTTTGAAGGCCATACTTTGACTTATAATTGTTTACTTTTAACCCATCATCACTTGGATTGAGAGTTCTCTCTTTGGCACTCATACCAAATCTTCTTATGTCTATTTGAAGATTGCACAATAACACTTACTGTGTATTCATAAATTAATGTGAGGTTTTTATTATTGCAGAAGAATGCAACAGAATTGTAAACCAAATAAATTAAACTCGCATTTTGAAATATTTCATATGAATTAAACAGAATTTTTCTCAAAATGGTAAAAATTAAAACTGCATTTAAGTCTAAAATGAAAAAATAAATGCACGAAATAATTTCTGAATTTACAGTAAACATTATTTTTATAGCCAACAGTTTTATTGATGTAGAGAGAGATTATCCGCACAAAAAAACACTTACCCTAGACATTTGAATGAGGAATCGTAGTACAAACTTGGCAAATCCTGGTAAGTCCTCCCCTGCTGCTAAACTACAGAAAGCTGACACTTCAAAGTCTTGTAACTGTTTGTTCAGGAAACTGACAAAATGATACAGCTCTGACCATGATGGATCTCTGATACCACAGTGTCTAGAAAAAAGATAAATAAACAGGTTATTTTAAATAAAGAAAAATGCAATGTAATCATTCACCATTACAAAGTAGCTGTCAAATAATGAAATGAAATTGACAGTTATACAAAATTAATCTTGTATGAGAAGGGGCAGGACATTTTTCAGGACCTGATCAGGATCAGGAATTTTTAAGCTCGGGATTTCGGGATCCGGGTTTTCTTTTTTCAAATTTCGGGATGTCAGGATTTTTTCTTTTTTAAATTTGGGACCTCAGGATTTCGGGATCAGGACCCCTCCGACCCCCTCTCCTGTATCATTCGCATCACTGGATTGTGTTCATCAAATAACCTTCAACACAGGACTTCATTATTGATACAATTACCAAACATAATTAATATTTTGTTTGTAACATTCAACCACTTTTGTTTTTTGCATACATGATGAAACCTCATTATTATGCGGAAAATTTGTGGGCGTGCTTACAACTCAAACAGGAGGTGTTTGCCCTGTGGATCTGAAAATTGCTCACAAAGTACATTTGATTTGATTTTTTGTGTTTTAACGCTACTATTAAGCACTCCTTTTGGGCTATATCTTGGCGGCCAGTTGTTATTGGTAGAGGAAGCCAGGGTGCCCACAGAAAACAACCACCCTTATTAAGTTCATACATACAACAATCTTAGTCAATTATGATTGGAGTCAAGTGCACCTGCACGAGCAGGGTTAGAAACTCACAACCTGAGTGTTGACTAGCTAGTGATTACAGTAGTCTCACAAGGTTATACACACAGCATTATAAAGGTTCAGACCAAATAACAAATAATTCCTCAATACAGAAGCTGAATAATTTGTAACAAAACTACAGCTTACTGAAAGAAAGACAGATGGGATTTTGACTTTGATGCACAGAACAACAAACCATAAATGTATTTTTTTGGCGATATATTTGAAAGTTCAATTTTTCCTCAAACAACATCAGTAAATTAGTGCCACCTAAAAAAGTGTTTTAATAATAGGCATACTTAAGTAATGTATTCAGACACTGTTTCTTATCCCCATCTGGTATCTGAGCATTCACGTCATCAAGTCTACAATTTGTGTCTAGCCTTTTAAGATACTGATATGGTCTTTGGAATGTAGGACTCTTGAATTCTATACCATCAAAGAGTCTATCATGGTCTGTATAGTCTGCAGGACGTCTAATGTTACTTAAAATCTCAAAGCTTTCCTGTGGAGATCGGCAGGTCACATGTGGTAAAATGTCCAAGCAATGATGTAAGCATCTCAGTTTTCCTCCCTAAAATTGATATATATTTAGATAGTATAAGCATCTATATTCCTTTCAAAATTGTCAGAATGTCTCAAAGAGTATGCAACACCATTACTCAAATAGGTTCACATTACTACAAAAGATAAGCACTTAGGAACCAATTTTACATGGAAATAAGTCCCTTAACTTTTTTCCCCCTTCAAATGTAAGTTCTAAGAAATAAGAAGAATTATGCCATGTAATCAATATATTTAAATTAAAGAACTCTTTTGTAAGTAAGAGTAAACTGAAATTCATGTAATTTGAGATTAAAAAATAGCTGCTATTTTGTGGTGATGGAGATCTGCTGAAACTTTTATATCAACCTGTTTTCCATGTCCTCCCTGGCATGAAAGAAAATCAAATAAAATCTAAAAGATTTTCCAAAAAATATATTTAATATAACAAACCAAATGTGTTTAATTTTGCACATATTCAAAAAAAATTTCGCTGACAGTTTTTTTTTTTATCAATTCACTAAACTGACAACATCACCCAGACATTTACTAGTTGATGTGTTTAAATCTCAATTTGACCAAGAAAAATCTGATAATAAACTAGAGGCTCTCAAGAGCCTGTGTCGCTCACCTGTTACTGTATTTACTGATGTCGGCCATCTTGGGTGGTAGGCAGGGTCATAAGACACTTTTTTTAAATAGATACCCTAGTAATGATTGTGGCCAACTTTGGTTAAATTTGGCCCATAGTTATAGAAAAGAAGATTTTTGTACAAATTACAAAAATGACAAAAAGTTGTTCAATATTGACTATAAAGGGCAATAACTCCTTAAGGGGTCCTGTAATAATTTTGATCATGTTGACTTATTTGTAGATCTTACTTTGCTGAACATTATTGCTGTTTACAGTTTATCTCTATCTATAATAGTATTCAAGATAATAACCAAAAACTGCAACATTTCCTTAAAACTACCAATTTTAGGGCAGCAACCCAACAACGGGTTGTCAGATTTATCTGAAATTTTGAGAGGGGATAGATCTTATTCTGATGGACATTTAAATCTTGAAAGATTTGCCCTAAATGTCTTAGTTTCAAAGATATAAAGCAAAAACTGCATTTTACCACTATGTTCTAATTTTAGCCATGTCGGCCATTTTGTTTGGTAGGCGGGGTCATCGGACACATTTTTTAAACTATATACCACAATGATAATTGTGGCCAAGTTTGGTTAACTAACAACTTACTTGTAACATCCATATCTCTAGCATGTAATGGCATTGATTCAATAATATAATAATCAAGTTCTGATCGTCTCCAGACATTTCCTGTACTGTGACCTAGACACCCGAGAACTAACAACTTACTTGTACATCCATATCTCTAGCAAGTAATGGCATTGATTCAATAATATAATAATCAAGTTCGGATCTTCTCCAGACATTTCCTGTACTGTGACCTAGACACCCGAGAACTAACAACTTACTTGTACATCCATATCTCTAGCAAGTAATGGCATTGATTCAATAACATAATAATCAAGTTCGGATCTTCTCCAGACATTTCCTGTACTGTGACCTAGACACCCGAGAACTAACAACTTACTTGTACATCCATATCTCTAGCAAGTAATGGCATTGATTCAATAATATGATAATCAAGTTGGGATCTTCTCCAGACATTTCCTGTACTGTGACCTAGACACCCGAGAACTAACAACTTACTTGTACATCCATATATCTAGCTAGTAATGGCATTGATTCAATAATATAATAATCAAGTTCTGATCTTCTCCAGACATTTCCTGTACTGTGACCTAGACACCCAAGAACTAACAACTTACTTGTACATCCATATCTCTAGCTAGTAATGGCATTGATTCAATAATATAATAATCAATTTCGGATCTTCTCCAGACATTTCCTTTACTATGACCTAGACACCCGAGAACTAACAACTTACTTGTACATCCATATCTCTAGCTAGTAATGGCATTGATTCAATAATATAATTATCAAGTTCAGATCTTCTCCAGACATTTCCTGTACTGTGACCTAGACACCCGAGAACTAACAACTTACTTGTACATCCATATCTCTAGCAAGTAATGGCATTGATTCAATAATATAATAATCAAGTTCAGATCTTCTCCAGACATTTCCTGTACTGTGACCTAGACACCCGAGAACTAACAACTTACTTGTACATCCATATCTCTAGCTAGTAATGGCATTGATTCAATAATATAATAATCAAGTTCAGATC
Organism: Mytilus edulis; assembly: GCF_963676685.1. Taxonomy (NCBI): domain Eukaryota; kingdom Metazoa; phylum Mollusca; class Bivalvia; order Mytilida; family Mytilidae; genus Mytilus; species Mytilus edulis. The sequence goes on along the minus strand of NC_092353.1, from coordinate 56,572,294 downwards.
TTCTCCAGACATTTCCTATACTGTGACCTTGACACCCAAGAACTAACAACTTACTTGTACATCCATATCTCTAGCAAGTAATGGCATTGATTCAATAATATAATTATCAAGTTCAGATCTTCTCCAGACATTTCCTGTACTGTGACCTAGACACCCAAGAACTAACAACTTACCTGTACATCCATATCTCTAGCTAGTAATGGCATTAATTCAATAATATAATTATCAAGTTCAGATCTTCTCCAGACATTTCCTGTACTGTGACCTTGACACCCCAGAACTAACAACTTACTTGTACATCCATATCTCTAGAAAGTAATGGCATTGATTCAATAATATAATTATCAAGTTCAGATCTTCTCCAGACATTTCCTGTACTGTGACCTAGACACCCAAGAACTAACAACTTACCTGTACATCCATATCTCTAGCTAGTAATGGCATTGATTCAATAATATAATAATAAAGTTCGGATCTTCTCCAGACATTTCTTGTACTGTGACCTAGACATCCGAGAACTAACAACTTACTTGTACATCCATATCTCTAGCTAGTAATGGCATTGATTCAATAATATAATTATCAAGTTCTGATCTTCTCCAGACATTTCCTGTACTGTGACCTAGACACCCGAGAACTAACAACTTACTTGTACATCCATATCTCTAGCTAGTAATGGCATTGATTCAATAATATAATAATCAAGTTCAGATCTTCTCTAGACATTTCCTGTACTGTGACCTAGACACCCGAGAACTAACAACTTACTTGTACATCCATATCTCTAGCTATAAATAGCATTGATTCAATTATATAATAATCAAGTTCTGATCTTCTCTAGACATTTCCTGTACTGTGACCTAGACACCCGAGAACTAACAACTTACTTGTACATCCATATCTCTAGCTAGTAATGGCATTGATTTAATAATATAATAATCAAGGTCTGATCTTCTCCAGACATTTCCTGTACTGTGACCTAGACACCCAAGAACTAACAACTTACTTGTACATCCATATCTCTAGCTAGTAATGGCATTAATTCAATAATATAATAATCAAGTTCAGATCTTCTCCAGACATTTCCTGTACTATGACCTAGACACCCGAGAACTAACAACTTACTTGTACATCCATATCTCTAGCTAGTAATGGCATTGATTCAATAATATAATTATCAAGTTCAGATCTTCTCCAGACATTTCCTGTACTGTGACCTAGACACACGAGAACTAACAACTTACTTGTACATCCATATCTCTAGCAAGTAATGGCAATGATTCAATAATATAATAATCAAGTTCAGATCTTCTCCAGACATTTCCTGTACTGTGACCTAGACACCCGAGAACTAACAACTTACTTGTACATCCATATCTCTAGCTAGTAATGGCATTGATTCAATAATATAATAATCAAGTTCAGATCTTCTCCAGACATTTCCTGTACTGTGACCTAGACACCCGAGAACTAACAACTTACTTGTACATCCATATCTCTAGCTAGTAATGGCATTGATTCAATAATATAATAATCAAGTTCTGACCCTTTTCCAGACATTTCCTGTACTGTGACCTAGACACCCGAGAACTAACAACTTACTTGTACATCCATATCTCTAGCTAGTAATGGCATTGATTCAATAATATAATAATCAAGTTCTGACCCTTCTCCAGACATTTCCTGTACTGTGACCTAGACACCCAAGAACTAACAACTTACTTGTACATCCATATCTCTAGCTAGTAATGGCATTGATTCAATAATATAATAATCAAGTTCTGACCCTTCTCCAGACATTTCCTGTACTGTGACCTAGACACCCGAGAACTAACAACTTACTTGTACATCCATATCTCTAGCTAGTAATGGCATTGATTCAATAATATAATAATCAAGTTCAGATCTTCTCCAGACATTTCCTGAACTGTGACCTAGACACCCGAGAACTAACAACTTACTTGTACATCCATATCTCTAGCTAGTAATGGCATTGATTCAATAATATAATAATCAAGTTCTGATCTTCTCCAGACATTTCCTGTACTATGACCTAGACACCCGAGAACTAACAACTTACTTGTACATCCATATCTCTAGTTAGTAATGGCATTGATTCAATAATATAATAATCAAGTTCTGATCTTCTCCAGACATTTCCTGTACTGTGACCTAGACACCCGAGAACTAACAACTTACTTGTACATCCATATCTCTAGCTAGTAATGGCATTGATTCAATAATATAATAATCAAGTTCTGATCTTCTCCAGACATTTCCTGTACTATGACCTAGACACCCGAGAACTAACAACTTACTTGTACATCCATATCTCTAGCTAGTAATGGCATTGATTCAATAATATAATAATCAAGTTCTGATCTTCTCCAGACATTTCCTGTACTGTGACCTAGACACCCGAGAACTAACAACTTACTTGTACATCCATATCTCTAGCTAGTAATGGCATTGATTCAATAATATAATAATCAAGTTCAGATCTTCTCCAGACATTTCCTGTACTGTGACCTAGACACCCGAGAACTAACAACTTACTTGTACATCCATATCTCTAGCTAGTAATGGCATTGATTTAATAATATAATAATCAAGTTCTGACCCTTCTCCAGACATTTCCTGTACTGTGACCTAGACACCCGAGAACTAACAACTTACTTGTACATCCATATCTCTAGCTAGTAATGGCATTGATTCAATATTATAATAATCAAGTTCTGATCTTCTCCAGACATTTCCTGTACTGTGACCTAGACACCCCAGAACTAACAACTTACTTGTACATCCATATCTCTAGCTAGTAATGGCATTGATTCAATAATATAATAATCAAGTTCTGATCTTTTCCAGACATTTCCTGTACTGTGACCTAGACACCCGAGAACTAACAACTTACTTGTACATCCATATCTCTAGCTAGTAAAGGCATTGATTCAATAATATAATAATCAAGTTCTGATCTTCTCCAGACATTTCCTGTACTGTGACCTAGACACCCGAGAACTAACAACTTACTTGTACATCCATATCTTTAGCTAGTAATGGCATTGATTCAATAATATAATAATCAAGTTCTGATCTTCTCCAGACATTTCCTGTACTGTGGCCTAGACACCCAAGAACTAACAACTTACCTGTACATCCATATCTCTTGCTAGTAATGGCATTGATTCAATAATATAATAATCAAGTTCAGATCTTCTCCAGACATTTCCTGTAATGTGACCTAGACACCCAAGAACTAACAACTTACTTGTACATCCATATCTCTAGCTAGTAATGGCATTGATTCAATAATATAATAATCAAGTTCAGATCTTCTCCAGACATTTCCTGTACTGTGACCTAGACACCCGAGAACTAACAACTTACTTGTACATCCATATCTCTAGCTAGTAATGGCATTGATTCAATAATATAATAATCAAGTTGGGATCTTCTCCAGACATTTCCTGTACTGTGACCTAGACACCCGAGAACTAACAACTTACTTGTACATCCATTTCTTTGCTAGTAATGGCATTGCTTCAATAATATAATTATCAAGTTCAGATCTTCTCCAGACATTTCCTGTACTGTGACCTAGACACCCGAGAACTAACAACATACCTGTACATCCATATCTCTAGCAAGTAATGGCATTGATTCTATAATATAATAATCAAGTTCGGATCTTCTCCAGACATTTCCTGTACTGTGACCTAGACACCCGAGAACTAACAACTGGAACAGGAAAGCATCTACTCCTTCTTGTACCTGAAAGGAAAATATTATTCAATAATTACATTAGATGTATGTTTCATTATAATACATTATTCTGATTGGCTACACTGCAATCTGGCCTTATTCCTTAATCAACTTCATTACACAATAAAATTTATCATTCATGAAGACACGAGGTCCCACAAAAAAGTGCACAGGTAAATTAAGTAAAAAGTTGATAAAAATCGTGTTTTCATAATCCTAGCTAAAAAAATGTAATTATAAGTATTGAATGTTTCTTTTTGTAACTTAATATGGTTCACAGTAAAAGCATTGACCATGCACACTTTTTTAGAATGAAGCACTTCTGCGCTTCATACAAAATGTACTTTGGTCAACGCTTTTACACCCCAATGAAGTTACAAAAAGAAGCATTCAATTCTTAATTAAAATTTGCAATGACTTTTTTGTTATGTTTTCTTGCTATTTCTTTTTTTAATATGTTATAGTTACAGAAATGTAGTATGTATGCTTTAAAAATATACTGTTTGATAAAGTGATTTTTGATATCCACTTAAAGGTGGCATGAAAGATTTTATCTATTTTTTAATATAATCCAATGATTTATCCAACATAAGCATTTTTGATATAATATAAAGCACTGATCAATAAATACAAGAGCAGTGACTTAATCAATGTAACATTTCAATCTTGCAGTAATCATAGGTGCAAATTTCTTGAAATCAGAGAAAGAACTTACAACATGTGAAATATCTATGTGGAATATCCTTGGTTCATGACATCGTGGAGCTAATGTCTCCTCCAACAAAATGTCCATTATATCATCAACATTGATAGTTTTCTCATGTAAAGGTATGGTAACATTACTAGCTTTCCTTCTGGTAATGTTAGTTATAAGTTTGTACAAATCTGTCACCATTCTTTTCTTATACAAGGACTTGCCGACTCCTGCCCTCCATGATTTCACAACTCTTACACCGCATCTACAATTGGTTAATCAAATAACATTAAGTAAGATGATTCCTGATGCAAGGTGATACAGAAGAAACTGATAAAGTATGTGACACAATGATTTATCATATAACATTATTGACAGTTATTACCCTTTAAAAGGTCATTTTTTTTGTTTTCAGAAAGGCCACCAGCCCTTTTCATTATAGCAAAATTAATATTTTTTTTTTTTTAGAGAATGTAACATACCATCAAAAGTCTTTTTTTTTATCAGACAAAATTGTTCTCTGCTTTAGAAAGTGATTTAAAAAAAAGGTTAATAATCATGAAAGTAGATTTATATACAATAAAAATATGACAAGTGAAACTGCGAGCTACTGCTCACTGATGATACCCCCGCCGCAAGTGGATAATATTAATAGTGTAAAAATATGCAAGTGTTCGGTAAACAGGAAGTTGTCCAGTGATGAATCTGAAAACGCATCACACGGTATAGCTGACTTATATAAATCCTGAAACCAAATTTCAGAAATCCTTGTATTGTAGTTCCTGAGAAAAATGTGACGAAAATTTTCAACTTGGCTATCATGTGTAAAATCATACAAGTGTTCGGTAAACAGGAAGTTGTCAAGTGATCAATCTGAAAACACATCACACGGTATAGCTGACTTAGATAAACCCTGAAACCAAATTTCAGAAATCCTTGTATTGTAGTTCCTGAGAAAAATGTGACGAAAAATATTCATGGGACGGACGGACTGACTGACGGACTGACGGAAGGACAGACAGAGGTAAAACAGTATACCCCCCCTTTTTTAAAGCGGGGGTATAAAAATGTGATATGATTGAAAATAAGACAACTATCCATCAAAGTTCAAATGAGGTAAATATGTAAAATACTCATATATGACAAAATATTTAGTTTTTATATTTTTATCTACCTTTCAAAGTCAACAGCTGATGCAGGTCTTATTCCAGTAGATGACCTGTCAATTTTCAGTTTTGTTAGGAGATACTTTCTAATAGTAGCGCCATCTGTAGGAAGTTGTGGTCTACGATATTTATCAAGGGCAGCAACTATTCTCGACCTATCTTCATTTTCACTGCTACATATAACAACCAATCTATAGTTCCTTCCTACAATAACAATCAAAGAGAATATGCATCATGACAGTAAACATCGGGGTAAACAATCGTAAAACACCATAGCAACAACAAAAGTTCATAAAATTCATACATTTTAGGTCACATATAGTCATCAATGACGAATAAGTGATCTCATCATTTGGCGAGTATGAACTGCCCTGTCTGGAGAAGTTGTTTTACGGGAACTTGTGTGATGTCCAGTAATGGCGGACAACTAGCGATAAGGTGTATGTAACTTTTCTTGCATATGACATAGTTTTTGATCTAGTTTTTTCACTTACTTATGAGATATGTTCTCCACCTGGCAAAATTCATCTACATGCAAACAAAGCCTATCTTACCTTTACTGTCAGCCTGTTTCATGTGTCTTTCCAAAGATTTCTCTCCCTTGTCACTGACTTCATAGTCTAGAAGATCAGCATTTACTAAACAGTAGACTTTACTGTCGTCTGCAAACAAGGATCTCCTCCAGAAAATTTCCAGCTACAAAATTTTTAAATACAAACAATCCAATTTCATTGGTATATTTTGTTTAGAGGAAAAAAAGTATGAGGAATTTTCTTCAATTTTAAAAATATCATTCAATGATTATTTTTTTCTGTTTTTGTTTGATATTTATGTCCTATGGTGACTGCTAGAAAGCTTAAAAATAAAGAACAATCTTTACAAGTATGTATATTTCCTTATTTTTTTATTTTGCATCATATTCCCACTAAGAAACTTTGGAAAGTTAATAAAGTGATCCTTTAAAATACGAAAAACAAAATAAACATGGGTTTTACTCATTGTTTAAGGTTGTACAGTGACCTATAGTTGTCAACTTCTACATCTTTTGGTCTCTGATGGATAGTTGTCTCATTGGCAATCACACCACATCTTTTCTTTTTATTTAGCATTTGACTTTGGCCTCAAACCAATTGATTTGTCAACTTCTAATTAAGGTCACCCATGGGTTAACAGAAAAATGACCAAACTGCATAGGTATTGCAGGTGATGTGACAAGACAAGGTTTTCAATTACTAGCAGTGCATCTCTTATAGGAGGTTTGACTGTATATTAGATAATAATGATATTGTATATCTAATCAAATTACCATATCCAGTGTAGTTTGTGGTGTACAGAGTAACACTTCATCTGACTGAGGTAGTGGTCTGTCATCTTCATGGCTGTAGACTGATATTACTGTGTTGTATATATCACCTAAAATTATATGTTAACTCAATAAATGTACAAAACAAATATTCTACTCTGGATATTGTTTTTTGACAAAAGAAGATTCTGTCCAAGTTTCAAAAATTCAATGAAGGTTGAACAAATTTATTGATAAAAAAAATACAAATGATTAAAAAATACATAATTTAGGATCTCAATGTCGCTTTTCAAAGATGAAACTCACAATTAAGACAAAAATGGTTATAGCGGAGCTTTAAAGTTATTTTGCAGTTTTCATTTTTAAAGTAGTGTTGACATATTTGTTAAAAATAAAACAAAACTCCATTTCTGAGATGATTATTTAGGCAATCTTCTTTTCTTTAAGCATTTCTTTTTCTTTAAAAAAAAATACTGTTGCATGATTTTCGTTGCCTTTTTTTTTGTTAAATGATTTTCTTCATCTATTAATAAAGTTCAAATTAAATCTGTATATCTCATATTCACTGAGTTGAGCAATATATAATTCAATGTAACTTGAAAAACTTACGCTGACGACAAATAATCAAGTTTGGTTCTCCCATATTGAAACAAGGTAAATATGACCTGTCCACTTCAAATGTCTCTGTAAAGAAATTGAAAACAATATATTTACAATGTAAATATTTTGTTTCATAAATTACTATTTTTATATTCTCCAAGACTAACATGAAATCCACTGAGCAGATTATACCTCAAAAAATATTTGGAAAAAGGATCTTGAGGGGATTAAAAGATAATAAAAGATATATAGAAAATTTAAAAAGAACAGTGCTTTTTTTTTTGCTGTTCTTCATCTTGAGGTGATGATGGAAGTGTTTAAAGACCTAGACTGGATATACATCCCTCGCACGGTCGGCTCGGTGCCAGAAGGCATTTGGTGAGCGTTTAAATATCTTGAGATGTGAAGGTTTTAACTGACTAAATTGACAGTTTACAGTAGTACTTTTAAACTGATTGGAAACTGCTTTTTAGATAAAAGGATGTGTGAGGCCTACATCAATGCAAAGGCAATCCAATGCCAAATAAAACCAAAAAGCCTCATTTCTTACAACATATAAACTTTTAAATAAAAGAAATTACTAGTACTGCTATTGGTTTACAAATCTGTGTGATAATTTACAATGAAAATCACTTAAATGAACCATAATGTGTAACAACCTAATCATAATAAAGATTAATCATTCAAATAAAGTATTCAATAAGTAAAGGGTAACATATGAGCGGCGCTGGATAGAAATCAACCTTATGCAAGTGCACGTATACATGTACATGTATAAGACTTTCAATTGATTTTGGAATATTCAAAAGCGAATAAAAGGTGAATTTTGGTATATTTTGTAGGGTTTTGATAACAAACAAAATTTTCAAATACTTGCAAACTTTCCTGAAAGATTTAATCAACCCCAAAAAGGTTTAAAAGATGACTCAAAAAGTGTTTTTTCATATGCATAAGGTCGATTTCTATCCGACACAGCTCATATGCTATGATGTTTTCTCATAAGCCTAAATTTACCTTGTTCTGTGAGTCTATTAAGAATCATCCCTAGATGTTCTACACTAAATTTACCTTGTTCTTTGAGTCTATTAAGAATCATCCCTAGATGTTCTACACTAAATTTACCTTGTTCTGTGAGTCTATTAAGAATCATCCCTAGATGTTCTACACTAAATTTACCTTGTTCTTTGAGTCTATTAAGAATCATTCCTAGATGTTCTACACTAAATTTACCTTGTTCTGTGAGTCTATTAAGAATCATCCCTAGATGTTCTACACTAAATTTACCTTGTTCTGTGAGTCTATTAAGAATCATCCCTAGATGTTCTACACTAAATTTACCTTGTTCTGTGAGTCTATTAAGAATCATCCCTAGATGTTCTACACTAAATTTACCTTGTTCTGTGAGTCTATTAAGAATCATCCCTAGATGTTCAACACTAAATTTACCTTGTTCTGTGAGTCTATTAAGAATCATCCCTAGATGTTCTACACTAAATTTACCTTGTTCTGTGAGTCTATTAAGAATCATCCCTAGATGTTCTACACTAAATTTACCTTGTTCTGTGAGTCTATTAAGAATCATCCCTAGATGTTCAACACTAAGATAGTCTGATACACTAGATGAAATGGAGGTAAGAAATGTGTCCCAAAGACTTTCCAGAGCTTTGATTAATATTTCTACATTATTTTCTCTGCAAATAAAAAATACAAAAATATCACTCTTAGATGCTTTAACAGTGGAAATATAATTCTCAGAAAAATAATGCAGTATTATCAAAAATATTTTATATTTCCAAACTTATTCATTCATCCATTGTAAAGTATAACAAGCAATTTAAAAATCATACCATGGAATACATGAAAATTTAATCGCATGTATTGTTTGCCTTTAATTTTTTCATTTTTTTTTATACAATTCTTATACAATTAAAACAGTATTTTCAAGATTAAAAATAACATTTTTGGTTCTCCAAAAAATTACCCAGCTCCTATTCCAAGGTGATCAACTAAACTTCCAGTTACAGATGCCAATGACTGTCCAGACTGCGTCCATCCTGTAAATCTACTGAAGGCCTGTTCCTCTAGCAAACCAGGAGATTGCCTGCCTGGTTCATCTACATCCATGGCCTGGAAATCATCTTCGTTATCCATACACCAAACTATACCTTTAAATTATAGAATTGTTAGTGATTATACATTTGTTGTAAATATGGCATCATATTTAATTTTTATCTGTAATTTTTAGTGAAAAAGTCATGTAACCTATAGAAACAGCCAAATGAAAAAGTTTTTTTTTATCGAAAGAAAAAATGACTGTCATATAATGAAGCTTTAGAAATATTTAGACACCCTTTTTTAGGTATAAAATCTCTGTTTGAAAAGTTTGTGCAAACAAAAATATTTATAAGTGTACATTGTAAAAAAAATTCAGCAATGTAGAAAAACAGGCTTAGATAACTTTGACTGATAAATAATCTATTTATACCTATATTAATCTAGATAATGAAAATAATCTATGTTGTGCATGTATTTAAGTGATCATATTGATTTACATTTATCACAAGCACTTAACCCAAAAATACAGTTTTTCAAATAAAAACTGATAAATTTTATAAAAACACAAACCTCCATCAACATCATCTGGTCCCACATTTTTCAGAGCTTCTTTTGCTAGCTTCATATTGTATCCTGCTGTTATCATTTCTTGTAAAAATTTACTGGTTTTTACTTCATCTGGTTCTTCCACTTCTACCATGACTTCTTCATCACTTTCTTTTGTTTCTTCTTCTTCTTGTCTTTGTCTATCCATTTGTTCCACATCCTCTTTGGCAGCAGACATAGCTTTGACAAGATCTTCTCTTGTACATCCCTGTTTAACAGCAGACAACAGTGGATAGATAAGAGCAGACGGCTCTTGATTGGAGCCAATTTTAACAAGTTCTTGTTGCAATATTACCATCTGATCAATTGTGAAGAAATTCAAGCAATAATATTTTTCTCTCTTCTCATCTATGTATCTAAGCCAGTTCTCATGACACTGCTCGAGAAATTTCGCTATTTTGGGTATAATAGCACTGACATCTTGACTGGACTCATCAACTCTCCCTTTTAATGTATGCCTGTCCTCTCCATATCCAAAGTATATAAATGCACATGCTAGTCTTCCACGGTCACACAAAAATTTAACATGCCACTGTGAGAATAAAACACAACCTTCTTCTACTAGTTTGGCATAAATATTTCCAAGTCTTACTGCACCATCCAATATCTGCAAGTAAAAGTTGAATGTATAACCCATTCTGGAATACATCTTAACAAGAATGTGTCCAAAGTACACAGATGCCCAACTTGCACTATCATTTTCCATGTTCAATGGACCGTGAAATGGGTAAAAAATCTAATTTGGCATTAAAATTAGAAAGATCATACCATAGGGAACATGTGTACCGTACTAAGTTTCAAGTTGATTGGACTTCAACTTCATCAAAAACTACCTTGACCAAAAACTTTAACCTGAAACTGGCACTTCCATTTTCTATGTTCAGTGGACCGTGAAATTGGGGTCAAAAATCTAATTTGGCTTTAAAATTAGAAAGATCATATCATAAGAAACATGTGTACTATGTTTCAAGTTTTGACTGCAGCTTCATCAAAAACTACCTTGACCAAAAACTTTAACCTAAAGTGGGACAGGCGAACGGACCCACAGACCAGAAAACATATTGCCCCTCTACTATCATAGGTGGGGCATAACAATTGTAATTCAAAGTAGGTTATTTCACCTGCAAAGCAGCGCTGAAGTTTATTTCATTCAAACATTATAGCTAAAATTCATTGAGAGATTAATGAATTGTTTAAGACATACTAATGATTTTTTTCACAAGTTTGATGAGTGAGAAAATGGCTATTATACTGTAGCAATGAAAATTTATGACCACAATATAAAGAACATAATTTTAAGTTCTAGGGAGAGGTAAATCCAATTCAAATCAATCTGAATCTTCTTCTTTCAGTTTCAAGCGATCTTTCAATTATTGGATTATTCACTTGGCATCCCATTATATAACAATTCAATAAATGTATATCCTGCCATATAAATAGCAATTGAATTCCACTTGTGAAAACTGAAATTTTATAATTAAAGAAAACAAGAGTGCACACAATGAAATGTCTCGCCTTCTTTGCTAATCATTGATATTATGTTGATAGTCCTAAGTATAAAGCTTTATTACAACTGTCACATAAACTTAACATTAACCAAGAAAAACTTAAAACATTGATCAATGAACCATGAAAATGAGTTCAAGGTCAGATGAACCATGCCAGGCAGACACATACAGCTAACAATGCTTCCATACAACAAATATAGTTGACCTATTACTTAAAGTTTAAGAAAAATAGACCAAAACACAAAAACTTAACACTGTGCAATGAACCGTGAAATTGAGGTCATGGTCAAATAAAACCTGCTGGACTGACATATAGATCATAAAATATTTCCATACACCAAATATAGTTGACCTTTGGCATCTAATATAAGATTAAAAGACCAAAACTCAAAAATTTAACTTTGACCACTGAACCAAGAAAATGAGGTCAAGGTTAGATGACATCAGCCCGCTAAACAGACCAAAACACCAAAACTTAACTATAACCACTGAACCATGAAAATGATGTCAAGGTCAGATGACACCTGACAGTTGGACATGTACACCTTACAGTCCTTCAATACACCGAATATACTAGCCCTATTGCTTATAGTATGAGATATGGACTTGACCACCAAAACTTAACCTTGTTCACTGATCCATGAAATAAGGTCAAGGTCAAGTGAAAACTGTCTGACAGTCATGAGGACCTTGCAAGGTACGCACATACCAAATATAGTTATCCTATTACTTATAATAAGAGAGAATTCAACATTACAAAAAATCTGAACTTTTTTATTCAAGTGGTCACTGAACCATGAAAATGAGGTCAGGGACATTGGACATGTGACTGACAGAAACTTCGTAACATGAGGCATCTATATACAAATATGAAGCATCCAGGTCTTCCACCTTCTAAAATATAAAGCTTTTAAGAAGTTAGCTAACGCCGCAGCCGCCGCAGGATCACTATCCCTATGTCGAGCTTTCTGCAACAAAAGTTGCAGGCTCGACAAAAATACTAGGATTGAACTAAAGGCAAAGGATGTAAAAATTTAAACATTGCAGGTATTATGCTTTTTTGTGAATAGAAAATATATAGATGTCTAGGTCTATTATAGTTTCTTTACCTCCATAAATCTATCCACTTCATCTTTTCCTTTCTCTGCTTTACCAGCTACTAACATCAGTCGGGACTGAAGGTCATGAAGCTGATCATATCTATAGAGCTTTCTCTGTGCTACTCTGCCTTCCTGGTCATCTTCAGCAACTCTGAGTTCTAAGACTTCATTCAAGTTCTGGTAAAACAATAAAATCCATCAACTAAACCACCTAACAGAAGCACCCCTGAAATCTTTTTTATTGACTATACCATATTCTATTCCTGTTGGATCAAATATTCTAAACCCTTTATTTGTAAGGGGGAAAATATAATATATTTTGCAGTAAAAATAATATTCCAGAATATTTCTTCTATTTGAAACTTCTAGTGCCATGACAAATGTACAAGAAAAAGTCAAAGAGCAAAAATGGCAACAATAAATTTAACTCGTCTTGAAAGTTTCATGAGTAAACAAATATAAAAAACTAAAAAATAGCTATATCAAACTTACCGTTTTTCTAAGATTTTCAATTTTCTTGAGGTTTCCCACTTGATATATTCCCTTAGTGTTGATAGCTTCAGCCTGTTGAAGGGAGCTAACTTCTACTGAACCATGAGATCTCTTTACAGTCTGTAACCATGCCAACTGTCTGTTGGTATCAATCTAAATAAATACAGAGAATTATATAGTTATTTTCATGTTTTTCAATATCTTGTCTACGATACTAAAAATATATCATTAATTGATGTAGCAGTCGTTTTTTTTTTACCTTAAATCAAAATGCATAACAACTACTATGGGGGGATTTTACAAGCTTGACTTCCTATGTTAGTCTCAGACAGTCTGCATTTACTGTTTCACCTGAGAAATATTGACTTTATATAAATGCTTAAATAAGTTTAAAATCAAATTCAAAACTGCAAAAAAAATGCTTAGCAGGTGAATGGTTGTTAGTTGTATAGACTGAAATTCTACATGTAGCGGGAGTAATGACATACCAATTTCCTTGGAAGTTCTGGATTTGCTAACAATTCTTTCCAGACCTCTTGACATTTATTTAGGAATATCTTTGTATTGCAGTCTTTCTCCAAATTGAAAATCAGTGGAGCATATCCAGTTGTCGCTGAGTGGAGACAGTTGACCTTGTCAATCTCCATGTCTCCTTCTCCAGCAGAAATACTGGCCAAGTCAACAAACACCTTTAATTCTTTCAGCCCAGCTAAAAATAGATATGAATATCCAAATGAAACTCTTGTAAAGGAAATGAACAGCTTTTTAAGGCACAGAAATTTAAGCAATAAATTAAGAAACTTGTATTTTTCTTTTTAATTAAAGAATATTTCCAAGCACTGACAATATTTTTTTGTCTTTTTTAAAGCTTTTAAATAACACTTTGTTGACTAAATAACTAATTATTAAGTTATTTTCTAAAACAAAATAACAGATTGTTGAACTGGTCTTCAATACTGTACCATGTGAAAATGCAAACACAGTGTTTCAAACAAATAAACAAACCTCATCAAAATAAATGTACTTTTACTTGCTTCTAATTCTAGGTTATTGAAATTCTAACAGGAAACCTAATTGTTCTAAAACATAACAAAGCATCATGAACTAAAAAGTAAATATGCAAACAAAAATTCAATTCCTAACTACTTACAAGGCATTGATTCTCTCAGCCAATCAACAAGCTGTTTACATCTGATAAATGTTTTCAAACATTCAGCTCTCTCTTTGGTAACTTCCCTCAAAACAGAACAGGTTTTCAGTAATGATTTGTCCAGCTTATTCATATTGGTGTCAGCTCCTTTGGTCTAAAGAGAGAACATAATAAATGGTGGATTTCTATAAAAAAAACTTTAAATTCTTCTCAGAGTTTAATCAGAGTTTAAAAAAATAATCTATTAAAAACATGTTAGCCTTAAGGACATACGATACAATTACAGGGAAGGTAATGATGTTGCTAACGTAAATTGTGATTTTCGCAAAGTCAAACTATGACTAATCGGGAAAAGATTCAGTTTTCAACTGATTTTTATCATTCAAACTTATCTAACTTGAAAACAAGATCATGGACCCTCTGTTTTAAAATGCCATTTGCTTTGATTACGTAAGAGTATTATGTGTGCCAATTCTCATAAAAACGTAAATAGTGCAATTTTTTTTAATTTGATATGCAGCAAAAAATGACGTTTTTTTATCATTCATGTACATTAGATAAATATGAGTTATTTGAAGAAAAAAAATGCACAAATTTAAAGGACATTTATCATGTTTATATATAACAGAATTTAAAAATAATTCAACAAAAAACAGCTTGTGTTTATCTTTTAAAACAAAATAAAGTTATGTATTTCTGTCGAAAAGTAAAATACATCCACAAATCCAAATTTTGAGCAAATATATAAAATTTGGACCTCATTTTACTCAAAAAGTAGCGCATGAAGGTATATTTTTTTATTACATATTAGGCAAAAAATAGCCTAGATGCAAACTGTCAGCAAAATTTCAATATGGGATCAAAACTGTATCGTATGCCCTTAAATACAAAATTCAGTTTAAATTTATTTCATAAATATAGGTCCATTACAAGTTCCTAGATTATCAAACATGTCAAACTTTTATTTCATTTGGTCTCTGGTTGAGAGTTGTCTTATTTGCAATCATACCACATCTTCTTCTTATTACATTGAAGGAATACCTTCGCATTGGGTATCATTGCTTCTTAAACACATTTGGTTCACAAAAACACTGTTTTAAACCATACAATGTTTCAGGTTACATTTGCACAAAAATTTTAAATCAAAACATAATGCTACTCATAATACTCAATAAGGATGAAAACATAGCTGAGTTCTAGCTAGTGAGAAATAAATTTCTAAAAGTAAGTCTTGATCCTGAAAGATTTTTTCTAAATTCAAGGACGAAATCAGAATATTAAATTTTACTACTGGAAAATGGATATATTATTTTTTAGACACAGAAACTTGCACTGCAGGTTGACAATTTTTAAAAATGTTTTCTATAAAGACTGCTCTTTGATGTCCAACACCCCAGCAAGTCCTAAAATGAATTTCCTACATCACCGCAATCTCTGACTAACTTGTATCAAAAAAATTCAATAGCATGCACTTGTTTTGAGTCTAAATATACAATACTAAAACTGATTCCTATACCACAGTTAACATATTTCAACTTACAAATTTGCATATTGTGATGATTTGATTAAAGTCTCCTTGCAAATCAAATGCTTTTACCACTTCTAGTATTGCTTCAGCGCCAAATTCACAACTTTTCAAATTTCGATATTTTTCTACTTGGTCTAGTCTTTCATCTACCCATCTTGTATTTCCTCCTCTTTCAAGCAGTGTCAGCTCATCTCTCAAATTTCCAATTTCTGTATTTCTGAAAAATCTTTCAAATTCAGAAAAAAACAAATCTCCCCTTTTGAGCCTCTGACAAATAGTTTTCCATTGATTCACAGTAGGTTCCCAAACCTCCGTCAAAACTTCATGTATAGTCAGTTTTCTGTTTAGTTCTTTTTTCAATTCAATGCCTTGGTCTTCCCATAATTTGGTAAAAAGAAGTCCTCTACTGCATTCTACTATGTCTGGTAGAATATCCAGTTGGTCTTGACTTAGTTCAAAAACTTTCACAAATGGCCTATGCCTCTCTATATCTGTTATTTCATCAAACTGTAAGGTCCGAACAAGGCGGTTGATAGGAAATGTACCTAAATCATCCAATTTTCTAATCAGATCCTCCATTACAGTTGTGTTGGCTGTAAAAGTATAGCAAATTTTATATTATATCTTATTATATTCTATTAGCATGCATAAAAGTCTATAAAATTTAAGTATTGGGAAAATTATCTTCTGCTTAATTAACTGATGCAAACTGTAATCTGACACTGTACACAATGTCAGAAGATTGTTAAAAACACTAATAATATTAACTTTAATAAAACCAGCAAAAATTGTTATACAGAATTTTGTTAAAACATGACAATGGCAACGGTCTAGACATTTCAGTAGAAATTACATTTTCATATTCACAATAATATTCTAATGCCTACCTTTACAATAGATGCAATAGGATAAAAATTCCTTCACTATTTTGAGTGTATCTGTATAAGCTTGTAATTCCTTTTCCCTAAGGTTCAATGTCATCATTGTAGCCTTAACATTCACATCTTTCAAAGACTGTATTGTTTTCTGGAAGTTTGTTCGTTTCTCCAGAATTATTTGTATGTCTTTGACCATTATTTCCCCTTGGAACAGCTGAACAATGGCACCATTCAAAACCTTGATGGAGCGATTCAATAAGTGGAGAGAATCTTCTTTCAAATGTTTGGAAAATTTGTCTGTTAAAATCAAATTGTGGCAATATAAGAAAAATAAACTTAACTTTCATGTCTAACATATGGTTTGAACATAGACTGGAAAAAGAAACCCAAAGTTAACTGTGACGTTAACAGTTATTTGAATATAAATATTTTCTCACAATTGCAACTAAAGTTTATATTTGTTCACTAAATATATCACTTTGTTTTAGTTTATAAGAATACAAAAATGGTAATGACATTATAATTTTAATTTTCAAGCAAGTCTTAAATTGTGTTTTGTTTGTTGCAGAAGATTTTCTGAAATAAAATGGTTTCTGAAAACAATGAAAGAACTCTTGTGAACAAAAATTGCAATGGCCGAAACGTCTTGAAAAATTGGTTAATTGATACAATTATATAAAGTATGTTCCCTATTGGAATTTTAAAAACAAGGATAAACAAGAGGCTGTCACAACGACAGCAAACCAGATTTATTTACATTTATTTGTGTCCTGGCAATATCACAAGAACCATTACTGATGAATGGTGAAAGTGAAAATCATCAATATCAAATTTGACCTCCATTTTGTCATCAGTATCAACATTTTGAAATAATAATATTTGAAAAGCTTAGATTGAATGGTTCATGAGTAAATGCAACAACGTAAATGGAAACGCCATTTTACGATCTTTCAAGAACCATAACTCCTGATCAGTAAAAGTCAAAATCGACATTATGGAACTTGACCTCTATTTTGTCATCAGTAATAACATATTAAAATTTCAAAAGCTTTGGTTGAATGGTTCATGAGAAAATGCACGGACATGACGGGAAACACCATTTTTCAATCTTTCAACAACCATAACTCCTGAACGGTAAAAGTCAAAATCGTCATTATTGAACTTGACCTCCATTTTGTCATCAGTAACAGCATATTAAAATTTCGGAAAGCTTTGGTAGAACAGTTCATGCATAAATGCACGGACACGACTGGAAACTCCATTTTTCAATCTTTCAAGAACCATAACTCCTGAACGGTAAAAGTCAAAATCGTCATTATTGAACTTGACCTCCATTCTGTCATCAGTAACAACATATTAAAATTTGGGAAGCTTTGGTAGAACAGTTCATGAGTAAATGCACGGACATGACTGAAAACTCCATTTTTCAATCTTTCAAGAACCATAACTCCTGAACGGTAAAAGTCAAAATCGAAGATGACCTCCGTATAGTTAACAGTAATAACATATTAAAATTTTAAAAGCTTTGGTTGAACGGTTCATGAGTTAATGCACGGACAACATTTGATTGCCGCCTTTCAAGAACCATAACTCCTGAACGGTAAAAGTCAAAATCGCCATTATTGAACTTGACCTTCGTATAGTTGTCAGTAATAACATATTAAAATTTTAAAAGCTTTGGTTGAACGGTTCATGAGTTAATGCACGGACAACATTTGATTGCCGCCCGCCCGCCCGCCCGCCGTACATCCCCAAATCAATAACCGACATTTTTGTCACAAAAATCCGGTTAAAAATTGAAGTAAATGGCATTGCCATAACAGAATACTATTCTGACATTAAAAATTTCATTACTAAATACTAAATGTACTAAAAAATTACTTACTTAGTATAAAAGTTAATACTTACAATACATTTCAATGAATGTTGGAAATGATGCCCATGTAACAGCATGCTCTAAAATTTGATGTGGGTCTGTGGACTGAGTTTTTTCCCAGCTACGCTCCAAAACACTGTTAATCAAATCTCCCATTCTCATCACTACCCTGTCTTCTCTCATGATTTCCATATCAAAGTCAAATTCATGAATTGCCTGTAAAATGAAATCAAGATATTTCTATTATTGAATTATCATGCAGCTTCCATTAAACTTGCAAAAAATTATGTTATGAGAATTGTCTACATTAGACATTATTCATGAAAAAATATGCTTAAATTGGCCAAAGATCTTTTGTAACTATTTATCTTTTTTACTATTTAATTACTTTTTAGAAAAAAAATATGACACTAGCACAAATAAATTTGTAAACTGATTATGAAGGCCTTCAATGAATGTGCATACAACTAACAAACAGAAGAAGAAAATGTATCTATTAAAGTGATCGCGTGAAAATATTCCAAAGCACAACATTCCTATCAAAAGGTGAATCTACATTAAAAAGATCTGTTTTAAAGTATACGTATGAACTTCGTCTTTTTTATTGTATTATGCTTTACTTCATAAGATAATTTATGATCCAGTACTGATTTTAATGAATTCCCTTTAGAAGGAAAATACTTGCAAGCCATTTAGATCAAATATCTAACTTCATAAATTTAACAGATTTCACACTAACCTTGAAAGCAATCTCACTCAACATTGCCTGTATAGTACTTTCAAATTGTTCATTCTGAATCAAATAAATCTTTATCAAGGCCTGACTGGCGCTCTGTAAAAAAGGGAGAAAAATAACATCTACATTTAGTAATAAACCGATGGTTGCATATTAAGGTTATGAAATAATTAAAATATCTATAAAGACACAGTTACAAGACAACTGATCTAAATAACAAAAAGATGATTCTATGAAAAATTAATGCTAATTAGTAACAATATTAATTTCCTTCAGACTTTGAAATATCCAATTCTCTAATTGAATGAATGGTAAAGAATATTTTTCAAAACATTTTTTGTGCCATCTTTTTTTTTTTTTAACAATTCACACAATATACCTAAACAGGTTGGACAATGCAATGCAATACAATACAATTTTATGTTAAAAAGATTTTACCACTTTTTGTAATTCCATCTTCAATTGCTCTTCCACATATTTCATGTAACTGTCTTTAATATTCCCTTTAGGTGCTTTGATTCTTAGGGCAGCATTCCAACGCTGAAATGTAAATTTAAACAAGTGAAACTGTGAGCTACTGCTCACTGATGATACCCCCGTCGCAAGTGGATAATGTTAATAGTGTAAAAATATGTAAGTGTTCGGTAAACAGGAAGTTGTCGAGTGATGAATCTGAAAACGCATCACACGGTATAGCTGACTTATATAAAGCCTGAAACCAAATTTCAGAAATCCTGGTAGTGTAGTTCCTGAGAAAAATGTGACGAAAAATATTCATGGGACGGACAGATTGACTGACAGACTGACGGACTAACGGACTGATGGACTGATGGACTGTTGGACTGACGGACTGACGGAAGGACAGACAGAGGTAAAACAGTATACCCCTTTTTTAAAGCGGGGGTATAAATATGGATAACAATGTTTTTTTCTTGTAAAGCACTTTATATGAAAATAATTTTTTATACAGTAGGTTTAGTGTATATCAATTCACAATACAAAATCATGACACAAAAAATGGCAAAGTAAGAGAAAGTATACTGCTACATTTGTATTACAATGTAACAAGAGTGCATACGCTGAAATGTCTCGCCTTCTTTACTAATCATTGATATTATGTTGATAGTCCTAAATATAAAGCTTTATTACAACTGTCACATAAACTTTACATTAACCAAGAAAACTAATAAACTGTTATCACAGAGATATGTATGGCCTTTTAGTAATTTTGATTACGCAAATGTTGAAATCAAAATAGCATTACTTTAATATATTACAAAAGTTATGCAAATATTCAAAGTCAATGAACCATGACTCATTTACATGGCTATAAACAATCTCCATGTAAATGAGATGTGCCAATGTTAATACAACTGCTTACCAAATACCATTGACTTATTATAAGTCGTTCCCAAACCTAAATACAAAAATTAACTTGTAAACTATGTAAAAGTTTCAAAGTCAATAAAGCATGAAAAGGGAAGGGGCTATATAATCACCATGGAAACAATACTTGCAAATGTAAATAAATTTGCATACCAAATATCATTGACTTAACATTAGAAGTTCATCTTAAACTGATCTAATCACAAACTAATACATGTAAACTAAGATAAGTTTCAAAGTCATTAGACTGTGACTGAGGGGCGAGGCCAAATATTCTCCATGGAAATGAGATGTGCCAATGCTTATACAACTGAATACCAATTAACATTAGCCTACCACCAATGGTTCCCCTTGATTTTACCTAATCACAAACTAATATATTAATAACTTACAAAAAATTTCAAAGTCAATAGACCATGGGGGCGGAGCCAAATTATCTCCATGGAAATGAGATATGCCAATTAATGCTTATACAATTGCATACCAAATATCATTGACCTAACCCTTGTGGTTCCCCATAAACTGACCTAATCACAAACTAATACATGTAAAATAAGCAAAAGTTTCAAGGTCAATAGACCTTGACTGAGGGGGTAGGGCCAAATAATCTCCATGGATATGAGATGTGCCCATGCTTATGGTTACAAGAGCACACTTATTTGTAATGCATTTTCAATAGGGTACCACTGGTGTTCTGTATTTTATTTCTCGAAGACAACACAAACTAGGGAAAAACGGGTAGCAGTTCCTGTTACTAGAAATGCCAGTGTTGCCTTACAATAAAAAAAATATATAGGGTCATGCGGCTCAAATTGTCTTAAAATGCAGTTGAAAAAGATCGTCTATTTTTTTCGCTTAATGAAAAAGGCATATTTTTAATGGCACCGATGTGCAGAAATGGAAGATATTTTCTATACTTCGTAAAATGTGAATATGATTTTCGGCAATTTTAACACCTAATTGGATAAGCTTTCCATTAAATGTAATTCCAATCCTGTATCATCCAATCAGAAGCCCTATAGGATTCTATTCTGAGTACCATCTTGGGGTAAAAAACTTGCCGGTAAAATGTAAACAAATAATTGCGTTCTTGTAACCTTATACAACTGCATACCAAGTATGATTGACCTACCACTTGTGATTCACCATAAACTAGACCTTATCTCAAACTAATACATTGTTGACGGCATTGCCGCCGCTGACGCCGGAAACAGCATACCTATGTCTTGCTTTTTGACTCTGTCAAGGCGAGACAAAAGTTGATTAATGAACCTTGAAAATGAGGTCAAGGTCAGATGAACCATGCCAGGCAGACATGTACAGCTAACAATTCTTCAATACAACAAATATAGTTGACCTATTGCTTATAGTTTAAGAGAAACAGACCAAAACACAAAAACTTAACACTGAGCAATGAACCGTGAAAATGAGGTAAAGGTCAAATTAAATCTAAGCGACTGACATATAGATCATAAAATATTTCCATACACCAAATACAGTTGACTTATTGCATATAGTATTAGATAAAAAGACCAAAACTCAAAAACTTAACTTTGACCACTGAACCATGAAAATGAGGTCAAGGTAAGATGACACATACCAGCTAGACATGTACACCTTACAATCTTTCCATACACCAAATATAGTAGACCTGTTGCGTACAGTATAAGAAAAACAGATCAAAACACAAAGACTTAACTATAACCACTGAACCATGAAAATGAGGTCAAGGTCATATGACACCTGCCAGTTGGACATGTACACCTTACAGTCCTTCCATACACCGAATATACTAGACCTATTGCTTATAGTATCTGAGATATGGACTTGACCACCAAAACTTAACCTTGTTCACTGATCCATGAAATGAGGTCGAGGTCAAGTGAAAACTGTCTGACGGGCATGAGGACCTTGCAAGGTACGCATATACCAAATATAGTTATCCTATTACTTATAATAAGAGAGAATTTAACATTACAAAAAATCTTAACTTTTTTTTCAAGTAGTCACTGAACCATGAAAATGAGGTCAAGGACATTGGACATGTAACTGACAGAAACTTCGTAACATGAGGTATCTATATACAAAGTTTAAAGCATCCAGGTTTTCCACCTTCTAAAATATAAAGCTTTTACGAAGTTAGCTAATGCCGCCGCCGTCGTAGCTGTTACCGCCACCGCCACCAGATCACTATCCCTATGTTGAGCTTTCTGCAACAAAAGTTGCAGGCTCGACAAAAACCTTGGAGTGAGTGCTCTAAGGCATAAACAAATTGTAAATAGGGAAATCCTAAACAAAAGATTGTTTCTATTTTGGTCTTAAACAACCTTAGAATAATAAAGTGCATACATTGTGATACTTTCAGATCAATAATAAACAAATAAGAATAGTCATTTCATAATAACATGACAGGCCAACTCAACTGTACTAAAAAATACATCATTTTAAAATATTACCAGCTAGCCTACTTACCTCAAGATAAGCTAGTTCCTTCGTATAAAATGTTTGATTAGACAGATATTTACAGATATCAAATCTCATTCGTTCAAACATCTTCATATGACTGTCTTGTGACACTTTAATATCTTTTATTTCCTTTGATTTCCAATCTACTTTTTCCTGTACTTTGTCATACATATCTAATGAAACAACAAAAGCTTCAATGGCAAATACAGCAAAATCTCTGTTCATCATGTACTTTAAAGTTTCTTGTAGAACATCACCAGATATCCTGCATGATCTCCATGCATCAGCAAAAGTACTGAAAATAAAACAGAAACTCAAAATTACTACAGCAATCATCATGGCGTTGAACAAATGGTCAGCTGTGTTTTAATAGTATTACTGCAACTTGATTGTAAGTGTTGCTCTCTACCTATTGCAGTTCATTCAAAATTATGACCAAATTGACTATGAACTATGGCATGTATGGTACTACTATTGCAGTTGGTTAATCTTTCTGACCAGTTGAACAGTTTGAATTGGTTTTTTTTTTGTTGAACTACAATAGGTGGACTGCAATACCAGGGGTGGATCCAGCAATTTTTAAAAAGGAGGTTCCATCCATATGTCCCCATTTAAAAGCATTGATCATAAAAAAAATAGGGTCCCAATACCTAGAATAATACCTTAGATCTGCCACTGAACTCTTAGCGTTGTCAAATCACTGTAAGTGCTATCAAAAACTAATTCTAAATTATTAAATAAACAGACTCTAGTAAAAATTCTTTAAATCAAAGGTAAAATCATTATGATCTATTTTTCGAACACCTCTTAATGGGATGAAGCTGACCGATGAACTGACTAAACATAAGAAAACTGGTAAAATTTCTATAAATACAACAAAAAAAATCAGTTCCTTCTACTGTTCGATAATGTATTAACTTTCAAGTTAATCTTATAGATGCTTCAATTTATTATAAATTTCTTTATTAGCTTAAAAAGAAACTTTTCAAAACAAAACAAAAAGTTACAAGATTTAGAAGCAGTGAAAGATGGAAATAAGTTGCATGAATACTTGCAACAAATGATCAAATAATTAAATACTTACATTTCCTTTGGATCATCTGAGAAATTCTGAACTATAGCTTGATTAAACAGCATCTTCAAATTTGCCTAAAATAGAACAAACAATATTTTTAAAATTATTTTTACCTGAAGTAGTCATCCAGAATTTGTTTTATATTGTTAAACAATTCAAGGGGCTTAATCAGGAACATTTACTCTGGCAACAGTGAATATCATGCTTGATTTGCATTCCATGGAAGGAAGTCTTATATTGCAATGTAAAATATACAGTGCTATATATTTAATTGTAAATTTATTTTTCACCAGAAAACCATTTCTTTTTTTCTCTTTTTCTTTTTTCTTCTTTATTTCAGACATACATACAGCAGTAAAATTTGCAGACGGATAGATAAATCAGTGATCATAAATATGAAATTACCTCTATTTTTTCTTTTTGATAGCTTGTTGAAGACTTTATGAAGAAAAAAAGGACTGCAAGTATACAGTCCGAAGGGAAAATCCCACTTGCAATAAGATTAGGTATTTCTTCCAGTTTTAACGCAGCCATAAATGATCTTGGTAGGTAAAAGTCCATCTGGAAGTATGGTATTAACTTCTTCAATACCAGAGTAGATGATCTGAAATTAAAATATTTGCTCTTTATCCCTTTAATATTTACTATAATACACATTCTTTATTTCCCTTTATTTTGTTAGGGTCAAGAGTGCCTTTTAGGCTAAATACATCCCTACAAATACATCAACTTTCCAAATACCAAATTTCACTTCATTAAAATATAAATGAATCATAAGAACTAGAAATACATTGAAACGTCATAATTTGAGAAACTAATGCACCTTTTGAAGCCTATCTAAAGACTGTTGCACTGTTTTGACAGAAAATTTCCCTTTTGAAAATGGGTATAAAATAGAACTCCCTTTCTTTCAGGGGACACTTAAATTCAAATCTGTAGGTTTATATTACCTGTCCCATGGAAGTGTCTTTGCTTTAAAGTATTCTATATCATATATATATTCTGATATTCCCCACCATTCAGGCTTCGTATCACCATGGTTCACTGCTGCTGATGCTTGTTGAAAAGGTGCACATTTGCCTTGTAGAAAATGAAGAATAGGCAGGCAGTATGTCCAGCAAGGATTAGATGTTTTACTAGCAATTTGTCTTGACAAAGTCAAAACAGATTCAGTAACTTGCCTGAAAATATATAGATATTTTGTTCCTAATAATTCTTGGATATTTTTTTTTAATACACATTTTCAGTGTACCATCATTTATCTATTCTAGAGATATTTCCGCAGAATATTTTTCTGGTATTTAAATCAAATGTATGAATTAAGTATAACCTGTTTTGTACACAGCATGTGTGGGTTAAAAATGGTACTATTATTTTGTTAGCAAAGAAATATTGAGTAGCATTGAAATTCCAGGATGTTTTTTTTAGATAAATACAGCAAACTGCTAAGTTTGTTAAGTTTTATAGATTTTGGTCACTTATTACCGAAACCATGATTATTGGAAACATTGTAATGATGTCCTGATGGTTTAATGTGTGAATTATTGGGTTGCTGTACACCTGAAGTAAAACTACATTTCAATTATTCCAACAACAATTCTTTTTTTAATTTCTTAAAAATATATCATCCATTTACAATAAAATTTACTTTTTTGTTGTTGGAAAAAAAGCTGAGACTGTGTCAAAGTCACAGGATAATTTCTTCTCGTTGTCAGGCTTGGGCAGCAAACTTTCACATAGCATACTCCTAGCTGAGTCATCTAATACTATTTGGTACTCTGATACCAGGTAAGATATGGTTATAGCTGTAACCATATGGAGAACCTGCTCTTCATTGGTAATGTTTTCCTTTGTGTTAAGTATTTTCAATAATACTATAATATCTGGATGCAGAATCTGAAATAGGTTGCAGAATCATTTTAATATTTATATATAAATATTTTTTTAAGAAATTCTAATAACGAACCCATTATTGTAGAAATCAAAATATTCTATAATGAAGTGGCTGCCACTAGCCTTCTTCAGTTTTTTTAAAACAAGAATGTGTCCATAGTACGCAGATGCCCCGCTCACACTTTCAATTTCCATGTTCAATGGACCATGAAATTGTGTAAAAAATCTAATTTGGCATTTAAATAAGAAAGATCATACCATAGGGAACATGTGTACTTAGTTTCAAGTTGATTGAACTTCAACTTCTGACATCAAAAACTACCTTGACCAAAAACTTTAACCTGAAACTCGCACTTTCATTTTCTATGTTCAGTGGACCTTAAGTGAAATTAGGGTCAGAAGTCTAATATGGCTTTAAAATAAGATAGATCATATCATAAGGAACATGTGTACTAAGTTTTAAGTTGATTGTACTTCAACTTCATCAAAAACTACCTAGACCAAAAGCTTTAACCTGAAGCGGGACAGACGGACAAATGGACAGATGAATGAATGAACGAACAGACGGATGCACAGACCAGAAAACATAATGCCCCTCTACTATAGTAGGTGAGGCATAAAAAACTTCTAAACAACTAGATAAACATGTCACTTCCCTATAATGTTTTAGATATATCTCCTTTGTTTTTTTGCCAAAGAAAGGTCATAGTGATTAAATTATCAAAGGTATCCATAGTAATGTCTATACTAGTAGACTACCAGTAATAGAAAGAACTTTTCGGCTCTCATACAATATTTGATGGTATAGAAATTCTGTCTTTTTAGATAGCAATGACAACAAAATTAAATCTAACATAATACTTTCTGATTTTGATTCTCTTATTTACCAATAAAAATGTACCATTATTGTTGTACCTGCAATAAATATTAAAATTGAGAATGGAAATTTGGGAATGTGCCAAAAAGACAACAACTCGACCAAAGAGCGGAAAACAACTGAAGGCCACCAATGTGTCTTCAATACAGCGAGAAAGTCTCGCACCGACTGGCCACTAAACAAAAATGTGTACTTGTTCAGTGATAATGGACATCATACTCAACTCAGAAATATATAAAAAAGAAACTGAAATTATAACTTAACTATGCTCTATACAATTTAATTTCAAAACATATTTTTTTCATGCTTCGAAATTATACTAAGCTAACAAATGTCCTCTTGTAGTAAACATTATTTCAGAATATCAAGACTAGTGAGAGGAATAAACATCTGAATTTGACAATACTTACAACTGAGCCGACAACTTTATGGAAGTCTAGTGGGTACCATAATGATGCATGTCTACAATACACTTCCTTTAAACCATCAACAACAAGACTTATATGATTTATCAGTTCTTCACCATTGATTCCATCTGAACTATATGAGGTGAGTTGCCATGCAGGTTTAAAACTTTTTCCTGACAACTCAGCATCTTTGAACAAGACCTTCTTGTAATCATCTATTCCAATTAACTCTTTAAATGACTGCCAGGCACCTTTATATTTACTGGGATGTTCGCGTACCACCCCATCATATCTATGATAGACACCTAAAACATAAAAAGATATTTTTTTAAATGTTTCCAGTCATTTTGTAAACTTGTTAAAAATAGCCCAATGTAACTTGAAATTCCTTTACAGTTCTGACATCAAAATATCTCAGCATTACTTATGGCCAATAGAAAACAAAATGTTAATTAATATATATTGTCTTTTTGAAGTAAATTTGGTTAAGTAAAAGATTTGTTCAGGTTTATGTTAACAAATGATAAGAAAATAAATAAAAGAGAAGACCTAATAAAATTTCAAATCTTCTATTTACAAAACATCTATATATCTCATTTGTTAATCTCTAATTTAGGAATAACAGTACTGTAGTTGAAGAGTTTCCACCCCACCGTCAATTGTTGATGTGACAGTTGCAAATGCAGTTTTACTGGCAACCCGTAGCAAAGACAATAAAAGAGATATTTGCGACTGTCAAATCAAAATTGACGGTGGCAACTCTTCAACTATAGTACTGTTATTCGGATTCTAATGCTTTACCAAAAAATAGTACGTTAAAGCTTGAAAAAAAGTATAAATTTAACATAAAAAATAATCTGCGAAACTTCATGAATGATTTTGGCGCAAAGATGAAATGGCTAAATGTGAGGTCATACAAATGAAAACTTGCAAACTGGGGCTTATCACTTTATCTACGATTCAAATTCACATAAAATCACATTAAAACGGCGAATTTCGAGATAGGTATAGTTTTATTTTCAATAATATTGTAGTAATCGAACATTTGTTGATTCAATCAATTCAAAATGGTGGGTCCTTCCTTAGTTACGCTTGGTCAACTGTGGATTTGACAGTAACTTTCAGCCAATGAAAAAAATTGTTACATAAATATTGCATTAGAAACTTTCCAATCAAATAAAGTAATACCTACTGTGTTAAGATTTATTCAATAAAAAAAGTAAATTTCAGAAGTAGCATCTTTAGACTTTAAAGAAATCCATGTAAAGGAATAGAAAAGAGCATTGTTTTGTTAAAAAGGCTATTTTGTTTGTTGTTAAACCATTGAAAATACATACCTTTCACTAAATCACTGTTCTTTATATCAAGACATCTGTACATAGAACCTCCACTAAGAGTACCAGAATAAACATATTCAAATGTATCTGTTATTCCTTTCCCATGTACCATAATATAATTGTAGAAAAGTTTTTTGTGTAGAATAGTTTTGGGTACATTTACCATACCTGAGTAAACTACATAGCTGTCTGGTAAAGTCCTGAAAAATAAGAATTTCATAAAATTTGTCAAGAAAACTGGTTTAAACCTTAAAAACCATGCAAGTAAAAGTTCTTTAAAATTAATTTGTCAAATAAAAAAATTAACCTCAACCAAGTCTATATGAGTCTTCAAAGTCATATACTATCACCAGGGAAAATGAATGTTCATGAAAAATACCTGGTAAAATAGTTGAAAACTTTCTTATTCATAAAATTTTATGCAATATATAAGTGATGGTACATCTAAATACCAAGTATCCCTAACTTACCCTAAGTGGTTCCCCTTAACCCATTCCTCCATAATGACGCCTTTTGACGCACCCATTTACTCCATAATGATGCCTTTTGACGCCTACCTCTTTACTCCATAATGACGCCTTTTGAAACGCTTTGACTACGAAGTTTCTGCATCAGACTTAATAAAATTTGTATCCAATGTGAAAAGGATATTCATAAGAAGATCTGACTTAAATTTATTTGATGAAATATTTGTTTTTGGAAATGCATTAATACTTTAAAGCATATTTTCAGCATTTTTTTGGAAAATCCTATGCAAAACAAGTATGCCAAAAAAGTATTTCCATTGTTCTGTCACATTGATTTAGTAGAGTTATCTTCCTTTCCCCACATTTCATTTTTGGTTAATTTTCGGTATGTTTCACTCCCCTAGATTACATGTATCGTTAAGACCTGAGTATATAGAAAGGAAAATGGCACATGGCCGGCAAAGCATATTTTTCATATTGTTAAAATATTAGGATTAGGCACATATCATGTATATTTTTCATTTTTTCATTTAGGAGCAAATTGATAAATTTGTGAAATATGTTTTTCTTGGTTTTTTTTAACATTTAAAGTATAATAAGGGATTTATTCATTGTTTTGCATTACTTGTATATATTTAATACAATACATGTTAAGAATTAACTTAGGATCAATTACTTATGATTGTTTATTTTTGTTGTAGCTTTTTACTTTCTCCAGGGAAGTTTGTAGTGAAATAAAGAATTACAAGAAACATTTTGTTAGTCATTAGACATTACATCCATTGAGGAAAGCTTTAAACTAAGGATAAGGTTGCCTTAAGATAAACTTACCTAACAAATTAGTGACACAGCAGAAAATAGCAAGGCAAATGTAAAGTAATACTATTTATAATTAGTCAAATTTATATGAAAGAAAACAAATTTGTTTACCTTTCACCTTTCATTAAATGTTTCCTTGACTGCCATCCTCCGAGAGTTGAGTCTTGAAATGTTAGATACAGTTTATCCCTTTCTAAGTTACTCCATAGTGAGGGAGAAACAATACAATGGAAATGTACCTCTGCAAACTGCTTGTTCTTTTCTTTCGATCTTAAACTGAAATTATTTTATAAATAAGACAAGGTTACCTTAAAATATAGATTCTACCACTGTCTGTAATGTGATAAGATATTTATCCACCTGCGAACAGTTAAATTTTCACAATAGGAAGTTCAGAGGAAAGTAAGAAAATTTGACATCATAATCAAATAATCAACATGATCAACAGGTAAGGAAAAGAATAAATCGTGGCGGAACTACAATAATGAGTTTTCATTGTCTAATTAATGTTTTACCTGATACTTTTTAATCAAATTAAATAAGTGAAAATCAACTGGAAGGTTGTATTCTAAATTTTATCTGCGGGTGAAATGGCTGCTTATTAACTATAATTGCTAAGCACCATATATTTAAACTCATTGATAGTTGTATCATTGGCCATCATACCACATCCTCTTATTTTTATGCAATCATTAATGAAAGCAGGATGTTAGCATAAAATTTGTAATGTGACCTTGATAAACTTTTCACTTCTTTAGTCATGTTAGTGTTCTTCTGGAAAATTTTGAACTACTGTGGATTCATGATTATTCGTTGGATACCAATTTTTCGTTGCTTTCATGGGTACAATAAAACCACAAAATTCAATGTTCAACGAATAAAAAATTTTCTTTAGGCTTGTATGCAGACTTCGACAAAACTACAAAATTAAATATCCATGAACATGCAAGTTTCCCTTAATCCACAAAAATTGGTACCCACGAGAATAAATGTATCCACAGTATATTTATATGCATCTAAATTTTTATATTATAGTGATATGTCTATCCTTATACTGTAAATTCAGAAATTATTGCGTGCATTTATTATTGCGATTTTGTCATTTCACACTTGAATGCGATTTTAATTTTTTACGATTTTGAGAAAAGTCATGCTAAATTCAGTTCAAATATTACAAAATGCGAGTTTTAATTATTGCGTTTACAACTCAGTCGCATTATTCGCAATAATAAAAACCTCGCAATAATTTCTGAATTTACAGTATATAAATATTTTGCCATATTTCCTGATTTCAATTTGATTGGAATAACTAAAATGGGATAAAACAAAAAGATAATTACTGAATCTTACTTTGTTGATACTGCATCTGCATAACTTGAACCTGAAGCTTGATTACCAGTATTTGAAGGTGGCTTTAATAATATAAAAAAAAGAAACACAATAGTTATGTATTCACTTTTCAATTTGTACAAGCAATTCACAATTTGAAATTCTTATAATAAGTGAATGATATATTTTCATGCTATACATGCTATATAGTATATATTTTTTAACATGCTGTTGACATAGATATATGTCACGCCAATATGTATTTTTTATAGTTTATTTGAAAATAACTGGCCACATTTTTTAAAATGTAAACTATGCAAAACTTTCAAAGCAAATGGAACCTGACCCTTTCCAAACCTAGAAACAGCAAGCCTTTAGTGTTGCTTCACATACAGGTGTAAAATCGTAGGGTTTCATAAGGGTTCCTCTGTTTTGCTTTGTATTTTTATTTGTGTGTATTAAAGTTACTCCTTCTTCGTTGTAAGAATAAAACACAACATCCATCATCCATAGCTAAATGTGCTCTCCATATCACAATAAAAAAAAACGGGGGAATCTCAATAGCTCTAAATTTAATAGCTCTAAATTTAACCATTTTACATTAAAATGAAAGTAAAAGAATCAAACACATGTAGTTCTTTTTTTTTTGTAGTTATATTTGGCTAGCATGAAGCCTTAACACCCTTTCAACTAACTGTGCCCATATAAACTAATGTGCCGTTTTCAAGGCTTTTACATCCCAATTAAACCACAAAGTTACCAATTCTTTATTGAAGCAAAGCTCTGGACGTGGTACTTTATTTATGCATAGACACCATATTCCAACAGATACAGGTATAGCATCCCACTTATTAACTTACCTCTCCACTCCCTGAAGCAGTGGCGTTGTTAGACCTATTTTTGTCGTCTTTATCATGAGGTCTTGTTTCTTCATTTGAAGGTAACTGATCCATGCCTTCTACTTTCTCTGCACTGGGATCAGTCTGTAATCTGGCCTTCTTTTCCTTCCTTTCTTGTTTCTTGGAAACATCAGATGCCCCATCAGTTTCAGTCTTGTTCTTCTCTTCTTTACGTTTTTTCCTGTCTTTCTTCTTTTCTTCCTCTTTTTTCCTACGTTTTTTTGCTTTCTTTTTCTGACCTTTTGATTTTACAGAAGGATCTGGTTTTACACCTTCTTTTTCTTCTTCTTCTTCATCATCTTCTTCATCCTCATCATTTTCACTACTTGAGGACTCTGGAAGAGGTGCATTCTTCCCTAAAATTTAATGATAAAATGATACTAATGACAGTATACTCCGCATGAATATACATACTGAGAAAGTGTTCTCTATTAGGCGTTTTATATCTGTATACTCTGATCTTATTCAAAATATAATTTAGAAAAGGTCTCAAAAATTTGTCTTTTCTGCTTTTTTATTTAAAAACGCATAGCCATATTTTAAACAAGCTCTGAACTAATAAAATATTACTAAAGTCAATACAGAGACTTAGAAATTTTACTTTTTTACTGTAATACCTTAGTTACTCTAATACATTCAAACTTATAAAGTTATTTTAGATAAAATTAAGGCAATGTGAGCTTCATTGTGCAGGCAAACACAGATTAAAATAACCCCTTAAGTACAAAAATGTAGGTGTGTTTATGGGTAGCAATATTGCCAGATTATTTGCCTAAAATTTTATGTGTAAATGCAAAATGGAATTAATGTGAGGTTGTTGCTATAGTAACATGTGAAGTTTGTCATTAGCCAAATTAAAAGACTGATAATGGCCAAAGTATCAGAATGTGTTGAAAACACACAAATCCAACAAAAAAGCAAACCTTGCTACAGACTTCATGAGCTA
The DNA here is from genome assembly GCF_963676685.1 of Mytilus edulis. Classification (NCBI taxonomy): domain Eukaryota; kingdom Metazoa; phylum Mollusca; class Bivalvia; order Mytilida; family Mytilidae; genus Mytilus; species Mytilus edulis. The sequence goes on along the minus strand of NC_092353.1, from coordinate 56,538,936 downwards.
GTAGGAGATAAACTCTTCAACATAGAATTTTCATGAATTTGCAACCACAGAAATGCAAATGTGGAGTTCATCATCTGATTTTTTTCTGTCTATTATAGTTTTTAGGATTTTAGACAATTACTAGCATTTCACTATTTGTTCTATTTTTGTGAACAACAAGAACCATTTAAATAATACCAGATACCTCTTTAAAGTCTTTAGTTTGGTTAAAATCTGTAGAGTGGTTTCAGAGAAGATACATGTCTCAGATGTCAGGGTTGGAAAACAAAGTAGTTTGCATACATATTTCCTCCCTTATGGGAGACCATATTTGGAATTATCAAATCATACATACAGTCTTGATTATCTGTAGTGTTGTTGTCTTCTGAGGCTGGTGGTTTGTTATCTCCAGTTTCATCCCCATTTCCTGAACCCACTGATTCTGGAGGTATATTTCCATTCCTGACATCTTGGTTCTGTTCCTGTTCAGGTCCTGCTGCTTGTGTTTTAACTTTCTCTGGACTTCTTACATTGACATTCTTTTCAAAAGTTTGAGCCAGCTGGTGTACCTTATTTTTAGCACCTGCATTACCTGTGCTATTAGCTACAAAACTATGAGGAGGTATTTCTTCATTCACAGGGAGTGTTGCAACTGGTTCTTCTGTTTTATTGGTATCAGTCTCTGTCAAGCCAGTTTCTGTTACTGGGATTTCCATTGGCTCATAAGAAGTTACTAGATTACCTGCTTCTGACAAAGAAGGCCCTAGAGGTGGACATTCTGGTTGAGTAGATTCAGCATTCATGGCATTATCCTCCATGGTATTGTCACTTTTAGGAGTTGCATTTTCTTCAATCTGAGTTTCATCAGTTTCCATTGCCTCTGATTGCTGGTGGATCTTGTCCAGAGAATTAACTGGTGACTTTGAAGGCTCATTAATAGCATTAGCTGGAGGCTGGGATTCAGTTTTTTTGGTATTTTCTACAATAAACATATTCATTGACATTTTAACTCAGTTCATCTCACAAAGTATATAGTATCCTTAAATTGTATTATAATTATACAGATAGTCTTTCTTCTAAAAATCTAAACTTCCAAATGAATAATCAGTATTAAATTAATTACAAAGCAAAAGTATGATAATATACAAATCCCCTGACAGTTTGTTGACGGGCTAAAACATTATTTACCATAAATCAATTCTGAAAATAGATAAATACATTTTTAATATTTTAATACTGATTGTGAATTATATTTCTAAATTAAGATGTTGTAATATAAAAATTCCAGTAGAGCTGGGCAGATCATACAATAATAGAAAGACGAGAGGATATATAATTTGTGTTCAAATGCTATTGATAATAAATACCATTACTTATTGGAATGTAATTCCATCTTAGTAAAAATTATGAGAAATCGACACATTCCAGAATACTATGTTAAATATCCCAGTGCAGCAAATACAAAGGATTACTATCATTGTTTAATACAAAGGTACTAAAAAATGTATCTTTATTCGTTTCAAAGTGAAAAATTTATTAATATATTCATCCATCTTAGAGTTGTTTTATTTATTTCTATGATCATATGTGATTGTATTTTGTATGTATTTACTTATTGTTTCACATTTGAATGTGACAGAGTGTTTTTAAATAAATAAAATTGAGAATGGAAATGGGGAATGTGTCAAAGAGACAACAACCCGACCAAATAAAAAACAACAGCAGAGGGTCACCAACAGGTCTTCAATGTAGCGAGAAACTCCCGCACCCGGAGGCGTCCTTCAGCTGGCCCTAAACAAATATATACTAGTCCAGTGATAATGAACGCCATACTAATTTCCAAGTTGTACACAAGAAACTAAAATTAAAATAATACAAGACTAACAAAGGCCAGAGGCTCCTGACTTGGGACAGGCGCAAAAATGCGGCGGGGTTAAACATGTTTGTGAGATCTCAACCCTCCCCCTATACCTCTAACCAATGTAGAAAAGTAAACGCATAACAATACGCACATTAAAATTCAGTTCAAGAGAAAAATCCGAGTCTGATGAAGCATATTACATGTATATTGTATTGATTGACTTTACTTGATGTCCTTTGAATATGTATAAAACTATCTATAATACTAAAATGACGAGGTCCAATTTGTCAGCCATCATCAGGTAAAAACGGCAAATGAAAGAATTCAACTTTATATATAGCTAATATAGGACAATGGTGTTGATTAAAAATTACACCACTCCAGACCCTTTTGCAGTCCACATAATTAATATTGCCAATAATTAACAAGTTCCAGGTCGAATCCGATACCGATACCAATAGTATATTCACCTGTTACCTATTACCTTAACTGTACGTTCCGCATCTAACAGGCGCACCACCATATGGTGTATTTAGGATTTTGCTATATACACGGGTCATAACCACAGGGTTGACACTACTAAATTCAACCATTGTCACATTGTTCAATATTGTAGTATTTTAATCAGTATGACTTTCTAAGATGACAATACGAATACTAAAAATTTGGACTTAAATTAAGGCATGTGTAAGGCGTATAGGTACAGTTTTCAATTTGTTAGCCGGCATGACGCAAAACAGCGAATCAAAGATCAAATAACTAATATAGGACAATGCTGTTGATTAAAAAATACTTCATTCCAGGCACTTTTGTTTTCCAAATAATTAATATTACCAATAATTGATAAGTTCAAGGTCGACGGGTTCAAACAGAAAGCTTTTTTAAAGCAGAGAAAACTGTGCATCTTATAATCAGCATGACTTTATCAGATAATACGCATAGTTCTATACTTTAATTAAGTCACGGACCCGCGATATCACAGGTGTGTTCTAGTATCTTTAAAATTTTCAGATGTGAGCATGATCTGTTCTAACAATAACAATGATAATCAAAGAGCAGAATGCTCTGAGGGATACGATTGCTATATAGTTTTCATTGACACATGTATAGCAGTTCTGCCAACTTTTCATTAAGCAAATTCGTGAGATTTGGCCAAAATAGAAAAGATCAAAGAGGAAAAAATTGATCCAAGGATACTGCTGCAAAAAAGCATGAACATGCGTGAGTCTCACGCATTTTTGGCAGCCCTGGCCTTGATAGTCCAAATAATTATGACGTCTTGAAAGGCTATTATATTTTTGTTTTGACGCCTTACTTCGACGTTGAAGTAAGGCTTCAAAGAAAAAAATTATAATAGCCTTCCAAGACGTCATAATTATTTGGACTATCAAGGCCAGGGCTGCCAAACTTTGCTCAGTGCTTGGAGCACAAAAATCATGCTCGAAACAAGAAATCAAGCAATTTCATTGGTTGATTTTCGAGTATGAGTACAAAAAAACTGACTCGAAAGTTTTATGACCGCAAGGCCAGGTACAGCTGGATAGTATTATTTTCAAAACTAATTCAACTGCACATGCAAAGGTAATATAAATCTGAATAGTCACTCAACTTTAAAAATAGCTAATCCCGGATACAAGTGTACGAGCAATGTACTTATTGTGTTTTATTTGTGTGCTATCAATTCCAAGTTTACTTTCCACAGCAGTCACTGAGAGAGAGAGAGAGAAGGTATTTCACTTCATAGTTCGAGATTACTCTGATGTCCGACGGCGAATTTGCCAGACAAGCTGGGACCGTGGGGGACTTTTATGCTAGTATACTTAAATAACAAACTTAAAGGGAAACTTCGCAAAAAAATGAAAATTTTATATTATGTTTATTTGATATAAATAATCATATATTCATTAAAATTATTGTTCAATTCTTCTAGATGAGTGATTAAAATAAAAATTAAAATCCCACTATCACTGCTCGACTTATCGCCATTTTGACGGCATCTCCGATACAAATTGTCACGTGATGAGTATATTTGAATAAAATATCTGAAAACCACAAAGCCAAAAAACAAGCATGGCATATCGTATATTCAGTATCAAAATGACTTGTCAAGCGTACGGATGTTCAATCGAAGTTCACATGGCATAAGCTTACACTTTCCAAGACGTGGATGATTAACCTCAACATAACACCAACCAACTCACAACAAGTTCAAGAAAGTGTGTGCAGACCATTTTGAAGCATCTTGTTTCGATGGAAATTTGATAGTAATTATGATTTTTTTCTCATGAATGTTTTTATTGCTATTTCGTTCCAAGCCTGGTTGAAAGGAAATTGTCAGATTAATATAGTTCAGTATTTCTGCATTCATGCATTAGTAACAGATTTTGTTGTTGTATAATATTTGAAGATGTTTTTCCTATATATATTCAACATTTTTTATTACATTTATTACATATTAAGTTTATGAACATGTTTACAAGCCTTAAAAATAAAAAGATATTTGATTTCAATCATGCAAAGGATATATATTTCTAGGGACAATGAAGCCATTTAAGGTACCTAGCCACTTTGGCATTTTGATTTTATAACAATTATTTGATGTCATTGATATTTATTTAATAAATTCTGTTTACAACTTGGTTTAAAAATAATATTTCAAGAACAAACCAAAAAAGAATTAATTAATTTACGTTTTCTCGTTTAAAGAAAAATAAACTCGAAACTGAATTATGACGTTTTGTTCTGTGACTTTCTGTCGTAAATTCACAAGTTCAATGAAGTATATATTTTTTAGGTGCAAAAAAACCTAGTATACATAAAAAATTACGTAAAACATTTAAAGGGTCATTTGTTTGATAAAATAATGGTTTAAAAATAAGACTTTATTTATTTACATGTAGTATAATTACAGATGCTGTTTAACCCCCCCCCCCCCCCCCCCCCCCCCCTCCTTTTCCATATTGTGCCATATAAAAGGTTGAAGAGGTGAAAGGTAGATGGGAGCATATGTCTTCCCCGATTCGTGTGGAAACTTAATAGATCTTACCGCCCCCTTGTTATGCTTTATAGCTGTCTACTAGGTCAACGCAGTTGCGTAGTCCTACAAGTTAAGGCTGAGCAGTTTCGGGATATAAAATGTCGACAGTTAGGCTAGCGAAGTTTGTAATGATTTATGGTCAATCGTAGTAGGAGTATTTTTTCTTTCTAAATTCATGATAACAAGATAAAAGATAGGAATACATCTAGTGGGGCGGACACTAATGAGGAAGTTGTAAAAGCATTAATATATTCTTATCTGTAGCGGCTTTAGACTTTTCGAAATGCTTGCCAAAAAAAAAATCTTTTTTATGTAATAGATTTTATTCATTTCGGGTACTTCTAATATGAAAACCGTCGATCTTTTAAATTATTGCCAGAGGTCATGTAATAGTGTCACATTCGGGTATTCTAGTGACTTCCTGCGGGCTAATAAACTGGTGACATTACGCAATTCAGGTACATGCATCGCTTCCCAGCTGTTTGACCCAGGTGTGCACAGGTAAAAGTACCATCGAAAATGCTGTCAGATGTATTATACATCCTGTTAACAATGTATGTCCCTAACCTGATTGAAATACACAAAGCCGTCCAAACATGAAACTAAGAGTTTAAAATTTATATCTACAGGCTGATTAATTCTGACATGTGCAAAGACAGAAATAATAAGACCGTAAATTATTAATTTTGACTTCTGTTTCAAAATTCATGTGTAGAAGATTATCTGGTACTGTACCATGTAAAATTATTTTTTTTTTCAAATTTCAATTTTACTTTTCGGGGGCGGATCCAGCCATATTAAAAAAGGGGGGTTCCAAATATATGTCCCACTTCAAATGCATTGATCGGCAAAAAAAAAAACGGGGGTTCCAACACCCGGAACCACTCCCCCTGGATCCGCCAATGCTTTTGTACACAATAGCTTACATAATGTTTTGTCAGCTTGTTTTATTTGCTTAGCAAATGTTTAATTTACGTTATGCGGTCTAGAGTTGTGATGAATAATTTAAGAAAGAAAAAAACATACTGCATCATTTTACAACATTGTTTGGAGTAAATCCTAGAGAATTTAACCGAGAGAATACGGATGACTATCTTTCATACTTTCTTGTCCTATTTCCGATATGAGCGGGTACATTTACGAAATATTTTGCCTATTAGAAAATTTGCGTTTACTTGTATGTGAAGAGACAAGCATGCGCAATTATGACACGAAGATGATACTTAGTTCGTGGCATGTCTCTAGAACGTGCGGTAATCGTTTGTCTTCCTGTACATGTACATTCAATTATTTAAAGGAGTGTCATTTTTATCAATATAAGATTTTGAGAACACTAAAACACTCCCGCGAAATCGCAGGCATTTCAAGCTTTTAAGCTGTTATAGGATGATTTATTGTAAAAGATTTTATGTCTGGAGATCAGGTATCAAAAGCCCTCTACATTTTTGCCAAAGTCCGTTTTTTGTTTCCTTTTCTGTTAAATTCCATTATTTTCGAGTATCTGACACTAGACCACAATTACTCTTCCCCTTTGCTACAATGCATTTCTTGGTAAAAGTCAAATTATATTTAAAAAAATGCACCGTGTAAGTCTATAAGTAGACCATTATTATTCTCATAAAATATGCTTCTAGGACAATCCATCAGTGCTTTTTCTTTTGTAGAAGCATGATACATTTCCAATATTCAGTTTCATGGTCTTGTTTGTAAAAAGGCAGAAGGTACCGAAACGGATAGTCATATTCAGTATTAAAAAACACACTGACAACGTCATAGCAAAAAATAACCAATAAACGATCGAAAGACAAACAAAGAGATAAAAAACACATCATTGAAAACTGGTTATGGTTGCACAACAAGAACCCCAACAACATCTCGGGAGGATCTCGGGTCAAATCATATCAACGCTCCGTGGTACTGTGGTAGACCAAACCTTCATGTTAATACAACATGCAATCTATAAAATTAGACCTCAAAGTGAAATAATTCATAAATAGGTTTATTAATACACAAATAATGAAATGAATCTGAAACATTCGGTGAAAAACTGTATTGGTAAACCGTTTAAATGATTTTAGAACTATTCAGTCTGAAGTGTCACTTTCACATTCTTTGAATCATTCGTATACCCCATCCAACGATGGAAACTCTTTTCTAATTATGTTTACTACACAAGCCGGTAGGATTATTCTGTGTTTCTTGCCAAGTGGTTGACCTTTCCTGACCCAACACACAAACTGACGATAAGCCATAAGCCTGCTTTGTCTGTTAATAAGTACTCTGGAGCTCTCCCTCCCTTCCAGTAAGACAAAGTTGAAAATTTTCTGTTAACATTTTTGATATTTTCGTTCAAATAGCTGAAGAATTAGTACGTGGTCAGAATTAAATTATTTTGATAAGGACATTACTTCCAGAATATTTAAAAAAAAAAAAAAAAAAAGAATAAGATCGCTTTGAACGACCCAATTATATAACTGCAATTGGTAATTACTATCTATTTCAAAAATTCAAGGTCACCGATTCATATTTAGAATTTTTAATTCATTTACTCGTGTTTATAGGGACATCATTATTCATAAATTTATTCAATTAAATTAATTCAGTATTTCTTTTTTTTTTAACAAAAAATATTCAGCGTCAATAATATATTTAATTAAACTGAGCTCATGGAAAATATTAAGATTCCCCCGTTTATCATTCATACGAAATGTTGTTCACACCTAGAAAAGTGAACCGTGACGGCTTAAATTCACTGAGTAAAGATCAAAAGATACAAAGTGCTAATCTTTTAATTAACTTGAATTTAACCACGCATTCAACAGGTAGTCACTATGTGTCAAAGTACAATACACATTGTATTTGCGGGGCCGTATTTACACACTACAAATGTACTAGCAGCACATTTACTAGCCTGACGTAAAAGGTACAAACATGCATGTTTAAAATACTACCAGTTATACGTGTTAGTTCAAAATATCCGTCGGAAAAAAAATCATCATAAAAAAATATTTTATATGATTTACTTGTATCACTATAATCATTTCAGAAAATATTAAAATATAAATCGTACATTCTACTTTCAAGCTGAGCGCTGTTCCATCTTAATTATTAGTTGGTTAATAGCTAAACCAAACGTCGTCTATGCGCTTTAAATAGCGTTATAAGATGATTAACGATTAAGATTTAAAATGAGATTATTTCCACTCCCGGCATGCTTAAAGACTTAAACTACGTCACATAAGTCAGGAAGTTCGAAGAAATAAAATTATTAATTCTTAATTTTCTCCTTTATTGCTGTTCATATCCAGATAAAACTTGGTGAATATGTTATTTATGGTATTATGGACATAATTAGCTGAAAAGTAAAAATTCGCGAATTATCCCTTTAAATAGTCCCAGTCCCATATATTATATCAAGTATTATTGCATGCCGAATTGAATTTTAAATAGGTGCCGATTTGACTAGATGCCGATTTAACCAGGTGCCGATTTGACTTGTACCCAGTAATCTCGGGACTATTCACTTCGTATCTTATCACCGTTAATAATTCTAGGAGGAACCCCATTTCCCAGTCCCATATATTATATCAAATATTATTGGATGCCGAATTGACTTTTAAATAGGTGCCGATTTGACTAGATGCCGATTTAACCAGGTGCCGATTTGACTTGTACCCAGTAATCTTGGACTATTCACTTCGTACATATCGCCGTTAATTCTAGGAGGAACCCCATTTCTAACTCTTTAATTATTAATTTTCTTTGAGTCAGTGGGCATGAATCCTTCCGTACACACTCCTCTGCCCAGACTGTTGAAATTGAGATCGTTCTTAATATTATAATACGACGTTTATCGACATCTAACGAGTTAATTTTTTCTTGACGGGAAATACTTCTGAAAGGGAGACAACTCGAAACGATAATATGGAAGACTCCATTTCGGTCAAAGGGGTGTTATAGGTAAAACTTCATTGATTTTAATTTAAATTATGCATATGATTTTAAATTATGCAACAGCAATATTAAACCCTCAATAGCAGGCAGACATAGAAAGAATCCAATGAGTTTCAAATTAATTAATAAGCGGGGAATCCAGAAAAACCACTCAATCTGATACCCCTTGAAATCAAGAAGACTATAGGCATGCGCATTAATACATAAACAAACCCGCGACTTGCGATTTGGAACAAGAACGTTTATTTAATTCATGATATGATGAATGAGTCTCAATTTCTTTATGAGAGTACAGTATCAGTTTCATAACGGTAAAATATAGAAAACTCCACTTCAGTTCTTATATGACAGAAATAGAATTATCGGAATTCAAAGAACTCTCGCATTTATCAAAACTGGGGAATTCCCTCTGACGTGTTTCTAAATTTATAAAAACACTAAATATAAATACTGCTTAATTCTGATTTTCCGTGTTGTTAAAAACACGCATATAAGTCAAGAGAAAAATCAAACATGAAGATTATGAGAAGAACATTACAGGAAAGTTGTTTATGTTCAATCCTTTCGCTTGTTTTTACCTTTTAAAGCAAGACAATCATAAGAATCTGAGATGTTGCTGAATGTTTAGAATAAAACGGTTGACGTGAGGGAATGAGCCCTGAGTCAACGGTAGAAGTCTACAGATTGCTTAAAAGCAATCGTATCCCAAAAACATAGTCATACTGCTTGGAACATTTCAAAAGCACTTAACTGAATAACAAATCATATTGTAAAAATTTTTCTTACCCTCATTCCCGACGACATCACCTTGACCCTCGTCATTCTGTTCTATAATCCCAGGTTCACGTTGAGGACTACCAGCCACTCTCTGCATCTCACTATCCACTGTGGTCTCTTCCGTTGAGTCTGGCGTGGAAGATAACATACCAGGAGGTTTCCATGCATCAGGACTATCAGATCGACTTGATGACCCAGATCCTGAACTCTGTTGTGGTGACCGTCTTGTGTTAGTGAGATCATCTACCCTTGAACTGACTTCTGTTAGTCTTTCTACAGGAATAGATTCAGATTCACCTTTTGCAACTAAAATCAAAAAGGTTTAAAAAAATATTGCAAAATTATTGGTGACGGAGTAGTGATTACTGAATGATGGCAGTTTCATTGCTATGCCTTCACATTTACACTGCAGTGTGGTAGTCAGATATTATAATGTCACCATAGACACTTCCAAATAAAGGAAAATAATCATTTAACATACTTATATTTCAGAAGCTATCCAAAATTTGACAACATTTAATCACCATTCAACCCTAGGAATAAACTTATGTAAAAGAAAAAATCAGAAGTTAACAGTATGGCAACTATAATTTGATACAATACTTAAAATCTTATTCTCTATAGCTAACTACTTTTAAAATATTATATAAAAGGAACTGTCAATACATTTTTTACCTTTATCTTGTTCATTTAACTTGACCTGGTCACTGCCACACTCGGGACAAAATTTCACTCCAGGTATCAATTCTGCTCCACATGTATTACCATCATCATCTTTCCCTGCACACAAAATTTTAGGCGCCAAAAATATGGCGGGATCTATTCTCCATCCACATCCTGAACAAAACTTTTGTCTCTTGGTTATCAATGATGAACATTGAGGACAAGCTTTAGTAGTGGTGTCATCTTCTTTGGCTACTTTACCACCACAAGCCAGACAAAACTTTGAAGACTGAGGGATTTCTTCTCCACAAATTCCCCCATCAACATTGTTTTTACACTTCATTGTAAATGATTTTAAATCATGCCTTTATTTTTAATACTGAAAAATAAAATAATTAAAGCATAATTCTTAACTTGTCATCAGTGAAAATGACTCAATGATGCATTTATTGGACCCTTTTGCTTTCCCCCTTTTCAAATAGGTTTTTGTTTATCTAGACGCCTGCGTAGTCCCTCAGTTGAAACGTCTCACCTACGAAAAAACTTCATCAGACTTAATAAAAGTTGTATCTAATAGAAAAAGGATATTCATGAGAATCTATGACTGGAATTTCATTGATGAAATATTTGTTTTGGCAATGCATTAATAATTTAAACCTGCTGATTTTTTTTTTATTGAAAAAATTCTATGCAAATCAAGTATTTTGAAAAAAAGTATCCATGGAGGAAAAGGTTAAAAAATTACATCATCAGATAAAATTTGATTTATTTAAGTCAAATTTATATCAGATTGAAATAATTTTTGAACTGCATCCTTGGCAGTGTGCATGTTTTCAAATTCAGCTATATTTCGTAGCCGAAAATCCTTCCTTTATTCAAAATAAGCTATTTTTGGAAGGCATGCGCGAAATCACCGTACATTGGAGGAACTCTCAGAACAGGGGTTTCCCTATACACCTTATCGCTAATCCTGGCTGACCCTGCCGCTTGAACTTTTGACAACAACAATCACTTTTTCATTGTGGCGTCAGATATTTTGTTTTATGATGCCAAAATTTTACTGGAACCTTTGCGATATCCAGTAATGGCGGACAAATAGCGATATAAAGGTGTATTGTTGGACACACATTACACAAAAACTTGAGGGTGAAACCATACAAAAAGATAATCTTATGAAATAAAAGCATGTTATGAATGTGTTAACGCAATATTATCCAATTATTGATTTTATCAGTTGAATGAAGTGAAGTCAAAAGTTTTAGGTGCGTGGATACACTGGACTGCACCGTACATGAATATTATCCAATCTTATTTGGTTTCCAGAATAATTTCCTTACTACGTTTTAATATTAAAATGAACATTACCTTTTTAAAGTGCATAGTTTGTTTAGAACAAATGTGTATCGATTTCAATGTTACAAATTTCTGACAAGTGGACTTTCAAGAAATGTTACTTCTACTTTCGTTTTTGTGACAACTGTCAACTGGAAAGTTTCGTTGAAGACGTCACAACTTACGTACTTATACTTTCTTTCTAATACAAAATGTTAGACTGATTAATAAAATGATAACGTGTTGCACTGTCAATGATATCATGTTCTTACTAAATTAAAGAAACAATTTTTTTTCAAGGTTTACCTTCGAAACCATTCTACGAAGAAATTCCAAAGGCGGTAAAAGTGAATTGCTAATAGGCGGCTATATATCCCGACCTCTTTAGGAAACCTTAAAGGAGAAATTCTCCACAAAATAAGTAATTTGTGATTGTCCGAATAATAATTTGATCTTTTTATAATAAGTAGAACAATTTAAAAGGTGACAAAAAAGATAATTGTGTCAAAAAATATTCAATATATTATGGTGTGAGTCCGGAATTGTGAAGCATAAGTAGGTAAGACCATAGCCGACACGAAAGTAGAAAGTTTGATAAAACGAAAGAAGGAAAATATGAAAGTAAAACCTGGTCAACATGGTCAACATTTTCTTCCTGAAAGTGTGAGCAACATGGTTAAATCAATGACTCATTCTGATGCTCATTCAATTAACCTATGAAATGTAAAATTGGTAAATTAGTACTCTAAATATTTGCATAAAATTTACAAATTGGTAATTGACCGTAATTGAAGCCCATTCAACAAAGACAAAAATATTATTTTGAAATTAAGTTTGACCAATAATATGAGTTCACTGTCTTTGTAGGTTTTGCAAATAGGCATTATCTAACCGTTTTGATTGACAAATCATCATATACATATTTACAGAAAACACGTACATGCAGACATTTGTTACATAGATATTAAAGAAAGTAGACAAAAAGGTTGCATTATACACTCCTGATCCCATCAAACACTTTATATTGAGTATCTCAAACAAAATAGACAACTCACTCCAGTAACCATGATGCAAATATGTATAGAAGACTGTATGAACTTTGCAAATTCAGGAATCATTACTTATATATACCGGTATATATAATTACATTAGGCACCGAAACATGTCGATCAATAAATTTCTGCAGCAGTCCCTAAAGTGTTGTTGTTATAAGACTCTCTACATTTTATGTTTTTTATCATAACGACCCTGCATACCCTCGGGTATCCACTTTATGGACTCTACCATACTACAGACTCTACCATACTACAGACTCACCAGGCGTTGGTTCACTTTTGTTTGTAATTAATTACATTAGATGTAAAATGTTTCATTATGATACTTTATTCTGATTGGCTAACTGCACATCACGTGTTATTCCTTAAGCAATTGCATTACTCAATAAAACTTTTCATTCATGATAACAAGTGGTCCCACAATAAAGAGCACAGGTGTATTAAATAAAACAATTATAAAATTCGTGTTTTCATGATCATAGCTTAAAAATGTAATTATAAGTATTGAATGCTTCTTTTTGTAACTTCATAGGGTTGCAAAAGCGTTGACCATGCGCACATTTTTAGAATGAAGCGCTTCCGTGCTTCATACAAAATGTACTTCGGTCAACGCTTTTACACCCCAATGAAGTTACAAAAAGAAGCATTCAATTCTTAAATAAATAACTCAGAAATTCTTGGAAAGATTGAAAATATGTCCAACATATACTGTCATGTAAATCCGCCTCTGATTATTCAGTGGTTAATCATTAACCTCCATGTGTCAATGCAGTATATATTATCAAAAGCGTCAGTAAGAAAGCAACTAGTATAGGCAACAGAAGTATCAGCAACAATATAATCATTTAAGTCACTAGACTTAATTATGCAGTAAACTATAAACATGGGAAGCAAGCTCAAGATATTATCCTATTGATTATGAAATAATATCATTTAATACATGACATGTAGTCTATATTGTATTTCACCATCCTTTAAAATAGTTTTGATATAATAAATATATGATAAATCAGTGCATAAAAAGTTTTGTGAATACACAGTGTAAATTTTTACACATGATTTATACTCGGCCAAATATTCTATGTTCATGATGCTGAGAAACTTTGAAAATACTGTCTGATGATAGCATTTATTTTTGTAAAAACCATCATAATAGTTGAGTCACAATGACCTATATTTTAAGCTTTAATGAAAGTAAACTGTTAGTGAAGATCTACTTCAATCTACAACTGCAAATTAGTTTTAAGCAATATATACATTATATGTAAATGATCTTTTATGATTGCAGGTTTCATTTATGTCACCAAACCTACATATGACTTATTATGGCATTTATCGGCCCCTATTTCAACACGTTTCTGAAGTTTATCTATAATTATGATCTTGCATATTTTTTCCAGGTGGTCACTGTTGAAAAACATGGACAATTAAAATGATACTAACCACACATTGACAAATTGTTGTCAGATGATACTGTTAAGTGAGCTCTCATTCACCAATGGATTTGGAATGTCCCTTTGTTGGAAGAAGAGCACATTTTGAAGCATTGCTGGAAAGATGGGAGGATCTAAGATGTGTTGGAGTGTATGGGATGAGATCTATAGGCAAATCCAGATTTGTGAAACAGTTATTACATTTTGTATCAAAATACTTCAATGACAATGATTATACGGCTGCATGGGTGGATCTCAGAAATCTTCAGTCACTCAGACAAATTTTTCTTACTTTATTTGAAAAGTGTGAAATACATCAATCCATAGATGGAGATGATGATGAACTCTACCAGGCCATTTTAACTTATCTTTCAAAAACAAACAGAACATTTTTCATCATATTTGACAATGCTGAGGATGCAATTGATTCCGATTTCAATCCAGATTTTATAAATCTGATCAAAGATATCTCAGATCAAAGTGCAAAGGTCAAGGTGTTAATAACATCAACTTCTCACTTGCAAGGTCATGACTTTTGCCATGGAGATGTATACCAGTATGTTGAGTTACTTCCCTTGTCAATGCAGGAATCAAGGGAGTTATTGCATATGTCAGCCCCATCTGTTGACTTTGGAATTTACCTTGATAAAATTGTAGAACTTTGTGAGGGTCTTCCTCTTGCTTTGTTGTTGACTGGTTCTGAGCTAGAGCAGGATGATGGGTTGTTAGAGCCATGTGATATGGTGGAACTACTGAACAAGTGTCGTCTGAAAGTTCTTAGTCAAGATTTATATCCAATCCAAGAGAGAATTGGTATGTAAAGTAATATTTGAATAGAATTTAATGAATTATGGACCCTTGAAATGTTTTTATGATTAAAACAAAATTTGATGATTTTACACAGAAAATTTTACTGTACGTGGTATATACTAGTTGAGATATTGTGTTCAACTTCAATTTGACAGTAACCTTAATAACAATGCTATGAAAAACAACACCAAAAGACACCTGACTGCACAACATGTGCAACTCTAAATGGCACAGAGTCTTAGAAAAGAAATAAATCAATTTAACACATATATATTAGATATTAAAATCACTATTGCCCAGATGAAGTAACTTGCTTTTGTAGACGAAACGTGCGTCTGGCGTATATACTAAATTTAGTCCTGGTATCTATGATGAGTTTATTATATACCTTAGTTTAACTAGTTTAATTCAATATTTATTTCATTTTTTTTTTTTAAATTTAGCACCTATGTACAGACAGTTCTTAAACAGATTATCCACAATACTAAAAGAGAAGCTTGGAATACTCAGTTACATTCCAGGGACATTCTCTGCACAACAGGCAGCTAGATTGTTAGGTAAGTTTAGATTTACTGAGCAAAATTTAAAAGCTGGTCAAATTTAGTTTCTTGATTAGAGTTAATGTTTATTTAAAGTTCTTTGAATGATAAATTAACAGATATATATACAGTAATATACATGAGGGTCGACTAAAAACAAAACTTTACGACAAAAGAGGTGATTTCAGCTTTCCAATTGTAAACTTTCCATTTCTAAGTAGCAACATTCCAGCAGCACCTGCATACGGGGTATATATCTCCCAATTGATACCATATTCCTGTGCTTGTATTTCCTACCATGATTTTCTTAATAGAGGGCTGCTGCTCACAAGGAAGCTATTAAACCAATAGTTCCAAATGATGAAGTTGAAATCATCCCTTCGTAAATTTTACGGACGCCATCACGAGTTGGTTGACCGTTATGGAATAACCCTTTCACAGATGATATCGATTATGTTCCTTACGTTGTAACTACAATCCGCTTCCCTTTCATGATTGTGACCTACTGAATTAGACAATTCACCAGATTTTTTTTAACATGAGCAACACGATGGGTGCCATATGTGGAGCAGGATCTGCTTACCCTTCCAGAGCACCTGAAATCACCCCAAGTTTTTGGTGGGGTTCGTGTTGCTTATTCTTTAGTTTTATATGTTGTGTCAGGTGTACTGTAGTTTGTCTGTTTGTCTTTTTCATTTTTAGCCATGACATTGTCAGTTTATTTTCAATTTATGAGTTTGACTGTCCCTCTGGTATCTGTTGTCACTCTTTTACAGAAATCACTTAAATTTTACAATAATTTTTAGTTTAGGTTAAGAACAGTTTTTTGAAAAAAATAACAAAAAAAATATAGATCACCGATGAGTTAAAAGAGATTTTCAATTTTGCATTTTTGCATCAAAGGGAGATAATTTGGAGCTTTTTCAATGATATATACATTTTAAAAGTCATCTGGGGCCAAAACATATTTTTTCGGTTGATTTTTGTACCAAATGATAAAGTAACAACTAATGCAGTAATAAATAAAATTTGTAATGAAAAAAAAAGTCTCAATTTTTGCTGAAATTTGTGTATCCTCGAGCCTCCTTAAAGTCTAATAATTACTACTGTTGTTTAATTACACAATTTATAGCTATCTATTATTTTTATCTGCTTGAGATGATGACCAGCTCAATTTTCATAGAATTTACAAGATAAAAAATGAAATGCTAAGAGAGGGGGTTGCCAAACCTGTAATTCCCTATGGATTTGCCATTATATATTAAAATTGTAATTAATCATTTCAGATGAAGAGAGTGAAGACATTACCATGACAGAAACACTGATTCCTATTGTTCAACGCCATGTGGTACAGTATGACAAACCTTCAAAGAGATTTGATATACATGGTATATTGAGAGACTGTATTTCAGAGTTCCTGAAAATACAAAATCTACCAGGTATGCATGCTCCTTTGTAATATAAGGCAAGTTGTTGTCTTTTTTTTATATAAAAATATGACGAGAGGGGAGAGATTCCATTCTGCCATCCTTTTAGAATTTAGATATATCCCTTCTTATAATATTAATGGCTAATTAAGAATTTGAATTGAAAAGTATCATCTTTTTCTCACAATTTTACAAAACATTCTGCATCAGTCATATATGAGGGGGGAGGCAGGACCTTTTTCGGGACATCAGGATCAGGCGTTTTTAAACTTGGGATTTTGGGATTTACCCTTTCGGGATCCAGGATTTCTTTTTTCAAATTTCGGTATGTCAGGATTTTTTTTAATTCAGGACCTCGGAATTTCATGTTTTTAAGCCGGGAATTTCAGGATCAGGACCCCTCCAGCCCCCCCCCCCCCCCCCTCATATATTGTATCACCTATAAGCCTTGCAGTTGCTGCTAGTGATATATAGTGATCTGTTCTATCTCCTGTTTCACATTTTGTGTTAATCAGCTATTTCCTAAAAATGACTGGTCCAATTCAACCAAACTCATTTATATTTTTATATTTCACTTCTGGACATGCACCTGCTATTTTAGTTTTTAATTGGAAGGTTGGTTTTTTTTACTTTCAAATGCTAAACTATGTTATGGTTATTAACTACTTCTGCATATGTATATGGAGACAGAGGCAACACACATCTTCCTTGGAGGACTCATTACTATTTGAAGGGGAAGTATTTCATTTTTTTTTAGGCAAATTAAGAATTTTATCAAATGCAAATTTTGTATTTTGTACATACATCCCCTCTTAAGAAAATGAGCCAAATTCATAAAACAAAATCTAAATT
Source organism: Mytilus edulis (assembly GCF_963676685.1). Lineage (NCBI taxonomy): Eukaryota > Metazoa > Mollusca > Bivalvia > Mytilida > Mytilidae > Mytilus > Mytilus edulis. Next base: position 56,521,217 of record NC_092353.1, on the reverse strand, counting down.
ATCCAAAGTCTGCTTTAGATTAAAAATATATTTTATGAAGGGGTTTTACGTTGTACATAGTTTAAATGTTTTAACTGAGTTATTTTGGGGTTCCCTTTTAAAAACAAAGTTTTTCAATATTCAATATGAATCAATATATGTAGAGACTATATAAGCAATACAGAATCCTGAAACCTAGTCAGAATTCTGAAAATGTATAGTCAGAATTCGGAAAATCTATACATGTAGTTTAAAAGTAACATATTTTCAGAAATAAGGAAAAGATATTGCAAAATGTTTGCTGAGCTCATGCATGATATATGTGATAAGATGGAGACTTCACAGTATGCAGAGGCCCTGAGTATGTATAACATGGAGCAGCAGAACTTTCAAAAACTGATGACAGATGTAATGTACACCACTGAGGACACTTACCCAGTATATGTAGATCTGGCAACAACAGCCTTCCCTACCATGACTAGATTTGTCGGAGGTTGGTAGAAGTTTTATAATTCTCAATTTAAAGAAACTTATTTTGCGGCCATGTTATTATATGAGGGTCTGGTTAAGTTTAGAATAATAAAAAGAATTTAAACAATCTAGGGGTTAGGGGGAGGGTTTGGATCTCGCTAACATGTTTAACCCCGCCACATTATGTATGTATGTGCCTGTCCCAAGTCAGGAGCCTGTAATTCAGTGGTTGTTGTTTGTTTATGTGTTACATTTTTTTGTTTTTTTTTTTGTTTTTTTTATATAAATAAGGCCGTAAGTTTTCTCGGTTGAATTGTTTTACATTGTCATTTAGGGGCCTATTATAGCTGACATTGTGGTATGGGCTTTGCTCATTGTTGAAGGCCGTACAGTGAACTATAGTTGTTAATTTCTGTGTCATTTTGGTCTCTTGTGGAGATTTGCCTTGTTGGCAATCATACCACATCTTCTTTTTTATATTAACTCACTTTTTTCTTAGTTCATTTGATTTGTAAACTACACAGATTTCTAGAAAAACTTTATATTCATGCTCTCATGTTTTATTCATTGAAACCGTTATCTTATCAAGTCCTCAGAAATTGTATTGGTTCAACAGTGTATAAGTACTTTTCATACATCAATATATACTCTAAACCAACTTATTTTCAAGAGTGATCTATTTTGTGCTTTTTGCCAGAAGCAAAATAATGCGAATATAAATCATTGGAAAAATTAAAAACTTGGATCTTTCCTTGGCTAATTACATCAAGTAAGTATGAAAATTCCCAAATTAAAGCGCTGTGAATTGGACTAGAAAGGGCTAAATAATAAAGTATCTGCAAAAATAAGTTGGTTTACAGTAGTTCTTCAACATGGAGTGACAAGCAGACAAAGACTCAAAGGTGCATTGATAAATGTATAGCTGACTATGCAGTATTGTTTTTTTCTCATTGATGAAGGCTATACAATGGCCATAATTGCTTACTTCCACTTCATTTTAACTTTGGTGGATAGTTATCTCATTGGGAATCATACTACATCTCATTTTTATCGGCAAATTAAAGGGTATATTATGGTATACTGTTGTCCGTCTGTAAGTCCGTCCATCTTCAACATGTCGGACATTAACTAAAAAACACTTTAACCAATTTGCATAAAATTTTGGTGAATTGTTTATATCTATTGACATGAGCTCATTTTTGTTTTTATAAAATTTTGATATCTTGTTTCCGAGTTGTAGGGATTTATTCATTAGAAAAAGTTTTTTTTCAGTTTTTGGACAATATCTCAAGAATGCTGTCACCAACTTGCAAGAAATTTTGGTGAATTGTTCATATCTATTGACATGAGCCCCCTTTCGATTTTTATAAATTTCAAAGGATACGTTTACAAGTTACAGGCTTTTATTCATAAAAAAGGGGGGATTTTCCAGTTTTCCAGTTTTCAGACAATATCTAAAAAAATGCTTTCAGCAGTTCTCTTGAAACTTTGGTGAATTGTTTATATCTATTGATGTAAGCTCCCTTTAGAATTTTATAAATTTCAGATTTTACATTTCCCAGTTATGATGTTTTATTCATTAAAACAGGGTTGATTTTCCAGTTTTCAGACAATAACTCAGAAATACTTTCAGCAATTCTCATGAAACCTAGGTGAATTGTTAATACATGTATCTATTGATGGAAGCTCTATTTTAATTTTCATAAATTTCAAATATGAGAAGTATTTGAAAGTATTCTTTGAAAATGTGACGGGTGTATCATGTGCTCATGGCACAGCTGTTTATTATATGGATAAAGTTCAAGATTATAAGCAATTCATTACAGACAACAAAACCTTGTGTAAGTACAAACAATTGCAATAACAATGTTATGAAAAGCTTTCTAAGATGTGTACATATATACCACTAAGTTACAATTTAATACTTATTTTCAGTGTCTTATGTTTTTCTCACACTAGTATATATGTCAGTTACATGCAAAAATAATTAACATTTTGTGTTAAGCAATATAAAGATGAACATTGTTGAGTGGTGTTTTCTCTAACAAAGTTTTATATATCATAGCACTTGTAAATATTGAAGATTGAATATTCAAATAACCATATACCGGTATATATATTCAGAAAAAGGTTGAACTATTAAAAGCTTTATTTACAAAAACGTTGGCCAGTGAATGTTTTTTTTATACCAACTCAGCTGAAACCACACAACAGAATTTCATGAAACTTTGTAGATAATAAGGACATACTATGTAGATGTTCACATTGACAGAAAATTATGATTCAATATTTTTTCTAGGTGTTACGCCCCTTTGAACTTATTTGCTACAATATACTACTGCAACAGTTTGTTATCGCAACTCCTCTGAAACCACATAACAGAATTTCATGAAACTTTGTAGATAATTAGGTTATACTATGAAGGTTTGCATATCAACAGGAAATTATGATTCACGGTTTTTTTCTAGGAGTTACACGCCTTTTAACTTATTTGCTTCAATATACTACTGCAACAGTTTGTAATCAAACTCCTGAGAAACCACACAACAGAATTTCATGAAACTTTGTAGATAATTAGGTCATATTATGTATATGTGTATATCGACACCAAATTATGATTCAGGTATTTTTCTAGGAGTTACGCTTCTTTGAACTTATTTGCCTCAATATACTACTGCAACAGTTTGTTATTGCAACTCCTCTGAAACCACACAACAGAATTTCATGAAACCTTTTAGATAATAAGGACATATACTATAAAATTGAGAATGGAAATGGGGAATGTGTCAAAGAGACAACAACCCGACCAAATAAAAAACAACAGCAGAGGGTCACCAACAGGTCTTCAATGTAGCGAGAAATTCCCGCACCCGGAGGTATGCAGATTTACATAACAACAGGAAATTATGATTCAATTTGTGTTTCTTAGAGTTATTTTATTTGTCCAGTAACAATGTGGGGAAAGGTGGCATCTGAGCGCTCTCACTAAGGTTCTTTAATTGGCAAAAAAGTTGCCAAGTGAATTATTTATTGACATAAAGGTTGGCTAATGAATGCTTCAGTGATGAAAATGTTGACTAGTGAATGCTTTAATGACAAAAAGAATGATTAGGGCATACTTTATTGTCAATATTTACTGGTGGTGTGCTACAAATTTATGAGTAAACACAAATCAACTGTTTTGCTGATTAGCACAATAATAATTTTTTTTTTTGCTTTTGTATTGAGTGGCTGTAAACAACTTAATTATAATGTTGTGTGCTTATACATATTTTAACAATTCAAGAATTATCAGAATGTGTTTCTTGATTGCCTCTGAAATTGACTTTGATATACATTTTTTTCTCTAATAGTTGGTCTGTTATCTATTTCTTGCATGAAGAGATATTTACTGTATCAAACTGCACATGGGATACAAAAAATGTAAAAAATGATCCAGCATTGGAAAATAATATTGGTACTTTGTTCAGTCATCATGATGATTGATGACTTTCGAAGGTCAAAACAATGAGAATATCCTCCATACCAACAGAGATATGGGATTTCTTTAATAATATTCAAAACACTTACTCTTGTAATATGAGGCAGGCATTACCTGTAAATGGGGACGAAGTCTGTATGAATTATTTTTTTTGTAACTTTAATATTTGTTAAAAAAAAGAAATGGAAATACCGTAACGTTTCCCGGATTTTGGTTCTGTTGTTATGGATTTTAGTTGTGACGTTATTAAAGTTATGACGTCATATACAATGTAAACAAAGAAACGCTATCATCAGGTAACGTTTTTTCATATCGAGGAATTATTAAAAATGAAATTGGTATTGCGTTCCTTCCTATTTTATACAAGACTGATAAAAATATATATTTTACTCAAAGTTTCATACAAACGAGACCGGAAAAGGAAGTTCATTGTAGATTTTTGCGCAGATCCGGAAATTCAAAAACGCGACCAAAAAAAAATTGAATGATTTTGAGTTCATTAGTACAATGAAAATATCGGGAAAATTTTCCCGATTTTTTTTTTTTTTTTTTTAATTGAATTTTCTACTGTTATTGGGGACGAAGTCCCCATATTATATTGTATCATCCTCAATTGATATCAGGAGATATCTAATTCTCACTCATTATGAAACCTTTAAATTGAAGAAATTTTAACAGTTGTTGTTTTAAAGGGTTGAAATAAAAAAAAAATATAACAGGGGGTTCCATGGGATTTAGTCATGATTTAGGTATTCCAGTCTTATTTTTACCAAGTTAAGTTGTATTACCCTTTTGGAATGAGAAGAACCAGCCTAAGCAAGTTTGGTTCATTTTTCTTTTCTTTTTAACAGTACATATTTCATGTATTTTGCTTGATTTATTCTATCATACACAGTACCTATAAAGCACACATATACATATAACATATGCATTTACTTTCACATAATATTCAAGTATTAATTAATAAGTATAATGCAAATCGATTCACTGATAATTATTGGATCCCATTTTACCAACATAACAAACAAGATGTTTTAATTACTGAGTTCTTGTGTTTCAAACATTTTCATACAAGCTGTTAATATTGTTTTCCGATTATAGTCAGTTATTAGTTTTGTTAACAGATATAAGTGTTAACTTCAATGCCATTTAAAGGTTGTCTCATTGGCAATCATACCACATCTTCTTATTTTTATATCAACTATGTTTTTCTTTATAATACAAATAAAAAAAATTCATTCATTTCTGCAGTGGATACCTTTACCTTCATAGAGCAAGTTCTACAATTAACCAGAAGTAATAGGGAAGAATTAGATGAGGCTTTTGTCAGTGTGACCTATGGTAGTGTTCTTACAAATCTTAAGGTAAGTGTCAGATGATCTTGTTGATACTTATATCCAGATTAAAAGTTACCTCTGATAACATCCAATAAGAATAGAAGTTTGACTTATGATTGATGGCGGTCTTCTTTTAAATTCTACAAACATTTGGTAAGGGGGTTATATTAGCTGGGGAACTATAGCTCTTAGGTCCTTATGCAATTTTTTTGCGTTGCCACGAGGAGGCACCAATGGAGTCTTGGTAGAGTAGAGGCTATGTACTGACAGGAGAGGCTGACACACTCAGATCTCTTTTCACATACAATGCTGGTCAGCAGCATAAATGCACTAGACGGATAACACTACCCTGTGTTTTTTTACCACCAACAACACTTATTAACAACTTAATACTATATAGATCTTGTGTATAGACACCTGTATTGTATTGATTACTGTGTGATACTTTTGAAATAAGACTTAGAATTGAGGATGGAAATGGGGAATTCTTCAAAGAGACAACAACCAGACCAAAGAGCAGACAACAGCCAAAGGCCACCAATGGGTCTTCAACGCAGCGAGAAAATCCTGCACCTGGAGGTTGTCCTCAGCTGGTACGGAAATAAAATTGTGTACTAGTTCAGTGAAAATGGATGTCATACTAAACTCAAAAACATATAAATGAACTAAAATTAAAAAAAACATACAAGACTAATAAAGGCCAGAGGCTCCTGACTTAGGACAGGCGCAAAAATGTGGCAGCGTTGAACATGTTTTGTTAGATCTCAACCCTCCCCTTATACCTCTAGCCAGTGTAGAATAAAGAAACACATAGTAAGTCTTGAAAAAAGGAAGGCCCCAAATTTCCTTGGTTTACAGTTTTTGTTTTTCTAACCACCTTATTTTCTTGATACATGATGCTATTTTGTAGGGAGATTTTCATGAAGGAGAAAAAAGCTACAATTACTCCATATCTGTGATGGCTAAGTATAATGTATCCACATGTTTGATGAAGATAAGAGCTCACCAGGGTCTGGGGTGGAATCTTGGATGTCAGGGAAAATCAGCAGAAGCTCTTAGGTAACTTAATGTCTCAATACGATTTTGATTTTCATTGAAAATGATGAAAGTAATTAACAGTTGAAATTATATCATTTGAGATTAACACCCCATTACTCTAAAGGGAAGACATGATTCATTGCACTCTAATAGCATTAGAGGCAATTTCAGGTATAAATTAGAGAAACAAGGTATTACTGGAAAATAAACAATACTTTTATAGTAGCCCTTAATGCAATAGGTTGGATTTGTCAGTTTTCATGATAATTAGGTTTTGATTCCCTGCCTTTTTGGTGGTCACATCAACTTTAAACTTTAGTATATATACCATTTTTGATGCATTTTTTTAATTTGTAAGTTTTTACCAAGTATTTTACCTCGTCAATAGAAAAACTTATATTATGCATACTGTGGTTTCATTATTATTCATGGTATACCAACTTTCATGGATTTCCTTGGTACAGGCCTAGGGAATCATGAAATTAAATGTTCAATGAATGAGAAATTTTAGGTAGACTTGTGTGCAGACTTTGCCAAAACCATGAAATTAAATATATTCACGAATTTGTTTTCATAGGTTGACAGGTATGCATTTCATGGTACTCTGTATTTAGGTTTTAATTCTGACTTTTGGTGGTCATATCAACTTTAAACTTCAGTATGCAGCATTTCTTATACATTTTTTTCTTATTACCAAGTATTTTACTTTGTCTTTTGATAGTAATGTAAGCATATTTCAGTAATTTTTGGTAATAATTCTGTTCACAGTACCCTGAAGAAAGCTTTTCAATATGAAACTGAACTGGGTATGGAGAATGAAGAACTAATTCTACAAACCTTACAGTGTTTGGCTCTCTTCAACACATTTGCAGGTGAGGATGAGATTACTTAGTTGATGTGCAGACGGTCAAATCTGTCAAGGTCATTGAGTTTGCATGTATGATATACAGTAATTATTTTAATTATTGCCAAAAAATGTGTCAGGGTTATAATCACAATAATTAAAACTCGTATTTTGAAATTTTTTATATGAATCATACAGGATTTTTCTGAATATTGCATAAAAATAAAATCGCATTTTAGTCAAAAATGACAAAACTGTAATAATAAATGCACACATGAATTTCTGAATTTTACAATAGTTAATGATAATGTTGAAGATTGTTGCTTAATGTACAGTGGCAAATATCACATGCATATCAGGGCAAGGAACTGTTAATGAAATAGAATATGAACCCCACTTTGAACTGGACCAACATGAGCCTGAATTTTAACTTGCTAGGTTATATGATAATACACTCCAGGAAGACATGTCACCCTTCCTTGACACATTATTTTAGCCAACCTGTCTTTGGTCTTACTTCGAAATGACTTCTGCTTTAGAAGTAGCAAAAACCAATTTCAAGTTTTTGGTTCGATCTGGCTTGGGATCAATCTCACTAACTTCTGCACTCTTGGATTATTATATTATAAGGCTGAATATGATTAAAAGGAGATGTAGCATTAATGCTATTACACAGCAATAATCAAATAAAAGTTTTTAATATTTGACTTTTAGAGTTAAGACATGGCTTTTAGAGATTCATTATTTTGAAAATTAAAAAACATTTAACATTTTAGGATTTTTGGATGAAGGAGAGTTTTACCATTTGAAAGTCCTGAAGAAGAGAAGAGCTCTTTACGGCACAGATGAAAACCCTTCAATTGGAGCATGCTTCAATAATATGGGAATTTTATACAAACAAAAGGGAGATCATTCCAAAGCTTTGAAGTATTATCAGGCAGGACTTGATATTAAAAGAAAAACAAAAGCAACAGACAAAGCAATAGTCATATCAATGAACAATGTTGCCAGTACTTTGTCTGAGCTTGGTCGCCATGACGAAGGCATTGACATTTTAAATGAAGCATTTGATATTGTAAATAAGTACCCTGGTTTCTTGTCTGATTGCCGTGATCTCTCCAATGATACAATGGGACTAGTTTATTTACACAAAAAAGATTTTTATAATGCGATTAAATATTTTAATAGAGGATTGAAAGGGAGGCTAGAATCGTCACCAAATCATATTTGTGTATTGGAAGAAAAAACAAGATTGGCCGAAGCTTATGTTGGACTAGGACAATATAGTGTTGCACAGACAGATTTAGTGGAAACTTTGAAGTGCAAAGAGGGTTTCATTAAACAAATGCCACAAAATACCTTTATATATGATTCTTATAAAATATTAATGGAAGTTTCCCGTCACCTTGGTGACAAGAAAAGTATGGAGTCTTACTTTACAAATTGTAAAGTTGAGATATACAGACTAACTGACTTCTTTGAAGACTTAGGTAATTTGACTAGAGCAAAAGAAATGGCAGATAATTTGAAACAAGTACAAAGAATATATCATGATTTTATGAGAGGAAGGAGAGGTTAAAATTGCATATGTGTTTAAATTCATATTTATCATTCTAGAGGAAACTGTAAATCAACTTATTTTATCTTTTATTTTTTAATGTTTAAAGCATTCTTATTAACTTCCATGCAATTTTTAATTTTATTTTATTTTCAATATTCTTGTTATGTTTTTATTTAAGGTAAGATCCCAGTTATACATATTCACGAAGATTTATATTCACAATACTATTCTACAAAAAATAATCATCAGAGATTGCAAAATACATTGAATCATTACAAAAAGGTTACTTGTACCATACACTGACTGTATAAAAAGGGTAATTGGCTTCATTACTTATACACAAACTGTATTATTTGTGTATCTTTATTCAAAGTGGTAGATTTTGCTTTAATCATATGACATTTATGAATTGTACTATATTTTCTGATCAACATTTGCATGATTGTTGAAGTGTTCTTAATAATTCTAATTTAGTGTGTTAACAATGAGCTGTGCTTTATCCAACAGTCTTGTGACCAATGAGCTCTGACTTATTCCAAGATTAATGTGATCTATTAATTTAGCTGTTTTATTCATTCTACCATTTGTGTGAACTATGAGATATGTATTCATTCTATTATTTGTGTTAACAATGAGATGTTCTTAAACATTCCAGGATTAGTGTGAACATTGACCTGTTCTTATTTATTCTACTATCTGTATGACCAATTATCTGTTCTTATTCATTCCACTATTTGTGTTACCAATGATCTTTTCTCATTTATTCCATCATTTTTGTGACCAATAAATGAGTCTTATTAATTCGCCATTTCAGAATCTAATGCATCCTGGGTAATATTTTCAAAAGTGTACACCAAAACATCCTGATTGTTTAAAAATGTCATAAACAATGGAAATTTAACCAGTGACGTTATTTTCATTTTGGGGTAGGAACAATGAAATTACCCATGATGCTTTAGATTCTGAAACGGCCAATTTGACCATCTGTGTTTCCAATGAGCTATTATTATTGCTTCTGTGTTACAAATGAGCTGTTTAAATTTATTCCACCATTTGTGGCACAAATGATCTCTTCTCTATCATTCCATCATCTGTGTAACCAATGAACCGGTCTTATTAATTCTATCCTTTGTACGAGCACAGTTGTTCTTATAGATTCCATTAATAGTGTGAACAACGAGCTGTTCTTATTCAATCCACCATCTCTGTAATGAATTAGGTGTTCTTATCTTTTCCTTCATTTGTGTGAACCATGAGCTGATCTTTTTCATTCTACCATTTGTGTGAAGCATGAGATTTTCTTATTTATTCTACTTTTTGTGTGAGCATTGATCTGTTAATTTTCATTCTTCCATTTGTCTGACCAATGACCTGTTCCTTTGCATTCTAAGCATTATGTGACCAAACAAGTGTTCTTATTTATCAATAGCATAATTAACCTATCAAGTGTTCTTATTTAACCAAATCATAGTATGATCTATAAAATTGCTAATTGCTCAGTAGCAGAGTGTGACCAATGATTTGCTAATTTATTCAACTAAGGTGTGACCATTAAAATTTGGGTAATTCATCCCAATGTGACCATTCAAATTTGAATATTTATCTCAAGCATAAAATGAATAATAAAATTTGCATAATTAATCCCAATGTGACCATTCAAATTTGAATATTTATCTCAAGCATAATATGACTAATAAAATTTGCATAATTAATCCCAATGTGACCATTCAAATTTGAATATTTATCTCAAGCATAATTTGACTAATAAAATTTGCATAATTAATCTCAATGTGACCATTCATATTTGAATATTTATCTCAAACATAATATGACTAATAAAATTTGCATAATTAATCTCAATGTGACCATTCAAATTTGAATATTTATCTCAAGCATAATATGACTAATAAAATTTGCATAGTCATCCTATGCTTATTTTGACTATCAATGTTGCCTAATTATCAGAAGAATAGTGTGACCAAATAAAAATTGCTTGTATATACCCTTAAGCATAGCACAACTCCTGAAATTTGCCTATTTAACCCAACCATAAAAAGTGACCAATGAATGTTGCTAATTTATCAAAGTATTTTGTGACCATGGAAGTTTGCTTATTTATCTATTGGCATAGTGTGACCAATGGACCTGGCTTTTTGATTCCATGCATAGTGTTACCAATACATTTTGCTTATATCACAAGCATAGTGTGCCCAATACATTTTGCTTATATCCCAAGCATAGTGTGACCAATACATTTTGCTTATATCCCAAGCATAGTGTGACCAATACATTTTGTCTATTTCCCAAGCATAGTGTGACCAATACATTTTGCTTATATCCAAAGCATAGTGTGACCAATACATTTTGCTTATATCCCAAGCATAGTGTGACCAATAAATTTTGCTTATATCCCAAGCATAGTGTGACCAATACATCTTGCTTATATCCCAAGCATAGTGTGGCCAATACATTTTACTTATATCCCAAGCATAGTGTGACCAATACATTTTACTTATATCCCAAGCATAGTGTGACCAATACATCTTGCTTATATCCCAAGCATAGTGTGTCCAATACATTTTGCTTATATCCCAAGCATAGTGTGACCAATACATTTTGCTTATATCCCAAGCATAGTGTGACCAATACATTTCGCTTATATCCCAAGCAGTGTGTGACCAATACATTTTGCTTATATCCCAAGCATAGTGTGGCCAATACATTTTGCTTATATCCCAATCAGTGTGTGACCAATACAATTTGCATATATTCATCCAATGCATAGTGTGACAATGAAAGTTGTTTATTTATGGAAGCATTGTGTGAACAATGAAATTTGCTTATTTTTATCCATAGCATAGCATGATCAATGAAATTTGCTTATTTATCCCGAGCATAGAGTGGCCAATAACATTTTCTTATATATCCAAGCAAAAATGTTCATGTATTGCTTTGATGTTTGACTGCATTTTTAACATTTTTTCTATCCATAAACAATCTGTTATAAAGTAGATTATCATATATCATTCATTCCTTATTCATTTTATTCTATGAACATTCTACTTCATTGTAGTCTTTTGTATATTTCCATTGCTGGGTGTTAATCATGAAATGCGGTAATATTACTCTTGCTTACTTCATTCTTTTTTAAATGAGTTTTATGTGCATCTCTCTTAAAGTTAGTGATTACATTTCTTTACTAAAAAAGGCTTTATCATTGAAGTTGAATTCCACTTCAAAAAGTATATATAAATTTATGTTTTCACTACAATTTGGTAATCATGGCAATCTTTTAAATTGCTGACTCACTATTTTTTATGGTAAATGTATTTTTAGAAAAAAAACCCACTTCAAAATCCGATTAAATATTAGAAAGATTGAGGAAAAATTAGCATGATAATGATACAATGGTTTACAATGTTGTAAATCTGTTATATTATTTCTGATAACTATCTTTAAAAAATATATGATTCAAATTATAATTTATTATATTTTTTTAACATTTTTATTTAATATATATCTTTATTGTTAATGCTGTGATAGATTAATTTTTAGTATGCTGTTATCTGCGGCCTTGTAACTTAATAAAAGAAGGTGCTGTTGAAAATTTTGTTTTTTGCAATTAATCATTTGAGCTATGCCATTTACAAACACATTGAAGAGAGCTCACTAGTGGAATTTTTCATGTCAAAAGATTACTATTAATCTATAATTTAATAGAATCTGGAATGACACCAGCAAATTCATAAGAGGGGTGGAATGTAGATTTTTAATCGGAAATATAATTTTTGATACAAAAGCATGCTCAGCGCTTCTTTTAACCATTTTGGACAATGATATACGCCTCTTTATTTTTTCGCCCCTCTTGCTTATATATCCAAAAGCATAGCATGACTTATGAAATTAGCTGATTTATCTCAAGCATAGTGTGACCAATTTAAGTTGCTAATTTAACCAAGGCATAGCATGACCTCTGGAATTACGCATTTATCGCAAGCATAATGTGACCAATGACGTACACACCAATTACACAATAACACTAGAAATCAAGATGGTACTAGCAAACTCTGGGGAGGGGATGGGAATAATTAAGCCTTTTGATCGAAAAAATATAATTTTTTGGCCATAAAATACGCTCAGGGTTTTTTTGTTTTTACCATCTTGGGCAATTACATACACCCTCCTCCCTTCTTCGTCCAACTTTTGCCTCCAACCCTGGACGATAAAATTGGGCTTAATGTCAATATAGGCAGCATCAGAGACATATAATATTATATGTCTCTGGCAGCATCAACTCATTAAATACTTTGAATTCTAAAATATTTATCAAAAGATATCACTGTTTAAGAGTAGACAACCAATCGTCACTTAGGATTCATATAATGTTATTATCTACTTTCTCTTCTTTTTCTTTATATCATCTAATTGCAACAGTCTATACCTTTCACAATGGATATTGTAACATAATCGTCTACATTTGACTTTTACACGTTAATAAAAAATGTGGTAAAGTTTCTTCTGTTTCATTACACAGTTTGCATATAGACAGTTCTGTATTATTTATAAACTTGGCTCTAACTGTTTGCAGAATGTAACTCCCAGTAGCTATTTTCAATTTTGTAGGAATTATAATAATTTCCCTTGAATTCATAGAATTTGTATTTGCAATAGGATGACAACGTCCTGGTTTATATATCAATGATAAATATTTTAAACTGGTATAAAGTTTTGCTTGATTCAGTATCTTCTCAATCCAGAATTTTTGAACTTTGGAAGTTCAAGGGGAATGAAAATATTTTTTACAAAATAAATAAATTTGTTGTTCATAGTACGAGAACAGAAGTGAAAATTGTCGTCATACTAAATACTAATCAAGGGTGGTATATATTCAAAATAGTGAGATGAGATACAACACAATAAGTAAACATTAATAAACAAAAATGCATTACAAATGGTATCAACAGTTTAAATTGACACGAAAGTACGATTTGAGAGTACTCGCAGTTACTGAAAGCTAGCTAGTTAAAAGTCAAAAACAATAATATAATTAAAAAAAATATTCAGAGACCAAATTCAGCTAAACCACATCCCAGTGATTTAGTGTTTTAACGTCATGGACAGTCAGAGAAGACATGACTTGTGCAATGCCAAAATAAAAGTATCGGCAGGCAGTAGGATAGTTAGGATTTAACATTTTAATAAATATATATAATGTTATATACATAAGTACGTCTGAGTCAGTGACAACTCTACAACAGATGTATCCATCGGATCGCCATCAATGATGGTGATACATGGCTGTGTACATAATGTATATACAACTCGTCTAAACATCAACCCAACAATGTTAGATATATATATATATAGATAAAGTAAACTCTATATAGAAAATGAACCTGGATGTGTATTTACACATCCCAAAAAAATATTTGAAAATGTTTATAAAAATAACAAGCAGATGATTTAAGATTGCCAATGAGACAACTAACATCAGAATAGTCGTCTAATCTGCAATATTTAGGATTGTGTCCTATTTTGGATTGTGACATTTTGGGTAAGTGTGGATTCACATGACAGGTGTTGCATGCAAAATAGAAGACGATTACTATAGATCTGTCGACGCACCCGTTTCGCTCTTTTTTCAGTTCATGCAATTCCCTCAGATTTTGTTTGTAACTAGATTTGTCTTCTTTATTAATGAGATTTGCACATCGGTTATAAACAAAGGTTGTCTTAACTTCCCTCAATTTCACATTCATGAGGTATTTTTTTAAATGAGTTATGTTCACTGCATAATGCGCCTGGCTAACTGTACGAGATATATACACGCTAAGTTATGCTGCTGCATTCACCAAACAGTTGCAAAACCACATGCTTATATACGCAAAGTAATGCTGCTGGGTTCATCAAGCAATTTTAAAAATGTGCTTATAACCGCAAAAAAAGCGGCTTAATTTGTCTAAAACTGTGCATGTAAATGTTTGCTGAACTTGGCATACTTTGTTAAAATTTCATGCCATATGTAAGCTGCATGATTCGACTGGTTTACTGTACGAATCAACAGAACATGTACATGTACATTAACTCGTCACAGATTTGTACTTCAGACGCGTGTTTCGTCTAAAAAATACTCAATTATAGACTCTGGTTTAAAAAGTTTAAAAATGTAAAATAAAGTACGATGTTTAAGGAGACGGGTCGGAGAGCAGTAAAAACCAAATTCAAAGTTATGTAAACACTTAATTCATAATTATGACTGTATCGATGAAAACTCATGTAAAAACAGAAACATGGTAAAGTGATGAGACAGGGTTTATAAAAAAAGTTTTAATAGGTATCAGAGAAATACCGAACTCCAAATCAACCAAAGGAACAATCGCGCGGCTATCCAATATCAAATTGTATTTACAATAAAATACAACATTCATAACTGCAGTTGCTACCCATGGCAACATCACGAAAATCGCACAAGAAAACAAACCAATTTAAAAGCTTGATATAACTCATAATTTCATGGTTGTAGAATTTAAATGTGATTGTTAGAATTTAAAGGTTTTTTTTAATAATATTTATAGGGTTGTAAAAGCGTTGCTCGTGCACATATTGTAAGCTTCCGTTCTTCATAAAAAGTGTTTCGGTCAACGCTTTCACATTTCAATTAAAATACAAAAAGAAGCATTCAATTCTTATAAAAGATGTGTTTGTGTAGTTTTTTCCCTTGTTTTTTTACATGGTGTTGTTGGTTTTTCTTTGACGTGAGAGTTCTGAATGTCCCTTGGTATCTTCCGACTATCAAATGTTAAAAGATATCCTAAAATATAACAACACTTATACTAAAGTGATTTAAACGATGACAAAAAAGGAGAGAATATTTTCATGCACGCGGTTTTAGATATATACTGTAAGTTATTTGATTACCCTATTGTAGAGTTGCATAATATTTAACGTATATTTAAGCATCCAATGTCTGATATCAAATACGATTAATTGACACCTCAGCAAAAATAAGCTCAAATTTTCATAGCATTAAACTAAATAAATTAGTGTCAAAAACTTTTCTAAATCGTAATGTTATTAATTGTAACAAAATTCTGAGACTTATTATAAAGTGCAAAATGAAGGTAGAAAGATGACTACATATCACTAATGATTTATTCAAAGATATAATTATTTCAATTTTGTATTCATATGATACGTTTGAATTGCAACACACATTGTTTTTATTATGGATGAACACGCTATTTCACTGTCCTTTATCTAGTCACTCAGCAGCGGGGACAGAACCTCAATCGATTAGATATTAAACGAAGAAAGAATTTTGCGTGTTGTGCATGCATAGCAGGAGACGCTTACCTTGTCGACGCACCCGGTCGAGTTTTCTTTTTTAGTTCTTTCGATTCCCTTAGTTTTTGTTTGTTACCTTGTTTTATCTTCTTAATTGATTTATTAACAAGTTTTAAATACTGTTGCCTTAACTTTTACCAAAATATCGTTTCAATACGATCAGGTCGTTTTACCCCAGGTAAAGAATGCCTTAGTCTTATTTGGCACAAATTTTCAAGGTTTTCTCTTTTAATGCTCTTTGATTTTGAAGTATTTCATTTGGCTTTGCAAATATCTTGATTCGAGCGCTACCGATGATTCTTGTGTGGACGAAACCCGCGTCTGCCGTACCGAATAATAAGCCTGTTTTTTTATTAGTTTTTACAACCACTTTGTCGATACCATTGCAGGTGGACGTTTCACCTGCCCGGTAGTCAGCAGTTTTGTGCTGTCTAAATTTATCATTGACAGGTCATTTTCTGTTTTACTGTTTATACAATATTGAAATATTTAAAACTCTAAGATTTTTCTACCCCCAGAGAAGGATGGCCTGAGATATATTTTGCACAACTTTTCTGAGTTTTCGGTTATCAATGCTCTTAATCTTCCTAATATTTGATTTGGCTTTTCAAATGTTTTGATTCAAGCGCTACTGATGAATCTTGTGTGGACGAGACGCGTGTCTGGCGTACTAAATTATAAGTCTGGTATATTTGATGAATTTTTATGCGCATGTGTTTTATTTTTACGTTGCTTGCAGCAGCTAAAAAAAACCTAAAATTTAACCAGCGTAATTTTTCCAAAATAACTAGTAATACTGCATAAACGTTTCATACATTATACTGTTACTTATGACGTATACATAGGCATGTGAACACTTTTCAACCTAAATATTGAACAAAATAAAATACAATCAGTCTTTTGTGTTAATAGGTAAATTATAAGAATATCTCTAGTTACTGGAGATCTATATTTTCATTACAACTAAATAGGATAACCATAACTGTTGACATGTTCACATTCTATTTTTCTGACACACAAATTACAAGCAATAGCTCTGCACAAACCATTAGGCAATAAATGAGAAGTGGCTTCTGTTTCGTAGATCTCTTTTATCTCCCAAAGATGCTTAAAATTCTTTTATTTTTGAGTTTTAAGTAAAGAAGCTGGTTCTGAATTTTAACGTCTTGAGTTGGAGCTAAAGTTACACGTGTCTTCTGTAGCAAAAATCGGATTACTTTGAATCAATGACTTGATAAATAATTACCATGCAATTTTTGAAGGATAATGGAGAGGTCGAACACATATCAAACTAGACTCTTACTGCATCTGTCTTCTGCTGCAGTTGAACAACTGCAAAATAATGAACTGTAAATATATTTTGTTGGTTTTTCTTAGCGAATATATGAATTGGTAGCCATGTATCAATTCGATGACATCAAATGAACACTAAATATTACCAATAAGCAAAAGGTTCCAACTCCAAGAGGAAATTTTAAGTATTCAAAAATGTATTCAAAGTTTTCGCATTTTTTGTATTTGTCTAACCAAGTCGGCAATGAAGAGAGCGATTTATTAGAAATATGCAGTAAGATAATTGAGGATACACTTCATTACCTTGTTTGTCCGTCAATCCGCCTATTCGGAACTTTCGTTACATATACATTTTGTATCTAACCGTCTGTAAACTAATTTATTTAAAATTTGGTCTGACTATTACACCAAATGAGGGTAGAACTGAGTTGAACCGTGTATAGCAGTGGGAATATACTTCGTAGTCATTGCGTGCAGCTTTTCATTTTTGTTTGAAAACATTTTGTTAAACATTGGTTACCAAATCTATATGCAACAAAAGTAAGATTTATGTTTTAAGTGTTATATTACAATCTTTAAGTTATGAAAGACGGGCTACAGTTGGGATTTTTAATGACTCTAGTATTTCAATGATTTCATGATGATATAATAAGAAATGGAAATTTAAATATTTAAAATTCTAAAATAGTTTTACAAAATATTGACTTTCAACTTGTATTCTTTCTTTGCATTATTTTTTTTATTATATATGTATATATACATTACAGGTACAGAGATAACAAATACAACAATAAATATTCAAGACATCATGAAATTGCGTCAGAAGGATAAAATGTGACTGCAGATTAATTTAACATTCATACCGACGTATTGTCTGCCAAACGCTACTTATTTATATACATTATAGGTAAGGAAACATTTACTTAACATATACGGCTGAAATATCTGGATAATATTCTAATATAACTTCAATCCACAAATAAGTTTTGAAAATTTAATACTGAGTTTATTCAATAATCAAATGAAAATATTTTCAAAAAATTTATTTGCACCACTTAGGGGTCTTCGAGTTATTTAAGCATCGCATGAGTTACTTTCAAAGTACTGAAGGTATTCTTAGTCAAAAACAATTATAATAACAAGGGTGTTTAGTCTTGATGGCTCGTCAAATCAAACAATTACGGATACATTTTCGGCCATGTATAATCTTACTTACTCCCAAAGTGATCATCAATTGGATATTGTTTCAAAAATGTACGTTTCGTTTCTTCAAAAGGACGCCATTAAAAATAAGTATCAAAGACAGTTTACTGGTCATCGAAATTGATACTTTATCACATTTATGATTTCTTTCTAGTAATGTTATTCCAAATCATAATTTCTATAAATTAAGGCAACATTAGTTTACCGACTTGCAAATCTTATAAATCAATTAAAAAGACATATCATAATTAATATGGTCATAATCATAAATTAGCTGTTTACAAAACTTTGAATTTTTTAAATACTAAGGAGTTTCTACCTCAAGAAAACCGTAGCTGTATTTTGTAAAAACTTTTGGAATTGGGTCCTCAATGCTCTTCAACTTCGAACTTTATTTGCCCTTGAATCCTGGTATCTGTGGTGATAGAACTTTGATCATTAGAATGCTTGGTCCGTTTCTGTGTGTGTTGCGTTTCGGTGTTGTGTCGTTGTTCTCCTCTTATATTTAATGCTTTCCCTCGGTTTTAGTTTGTTACCCCGATTTTGTTTTTTGTCCATGGATTTATGAGTTTTGAACAGCGGTATACTACTGTTGCCTTTATTTATCTTGTCAAATACTTAAACCATTGAATACATTGTCATCTATATTGACAAATGGATGAATGGATTTCAGCAAATTTTTGACTTTATTGTTAATACGTTATAACAAATGATTTATGTGCATTTGTGTTAAAAACTATCGCTAACTAGAATTGCTATACTGACGATCGATGCACCGCCGATCAGAAAATGAAGTACAAACAATTTTCATATTACCGTGCTTATCTAGTAACCTTTGGGGTATCACAATAGCAATGGCTAAAACAGTTTATCATATTGCAGTTTGAATTCTTCTCCCACAAACTGATCAACTGGTAAATTATTTTAACAAATTACTCAAGTGAAAGGTTGTAAGTATGAAGTGAGTGCTGTGAAATAAAAATGTATTACTTACCATCCTGCTCCAGTTAGTTGATGTCTTTGTCATGAATTTCAAACAAAATAATGACTTACTATAATATGAGTCACTGATTTAGAAGGTCTATTTTTGACATGAAAACTTCTATCATAAATAGATTTTATAAATAGTTCAAAACATTGTTTTGTTGGTCAGTTTTTTATAGCTTTGTTTTCTAAGAGGAAGTTACGATGTAATTGTGATTTGGATACTATTTTCTATAATAATTACTGATCTGCTGGCATTAAAGGGAAATCATTTTTATTGAGTTATTGCATATTAAAATTTTAATCAATGATACCAGGTTATGATTTTGCCTACAAAAGATTCATCAATATGACTTGAATAAAAAAATTGAAATGCCAAATAAGTACGAAGTTGGAGAGCATTGAGGACACAAAATTACGAAAGATTTTGCCCAGAACTGCTCGTTAGTTATCTTATCCTCGGTTGTAGAAAATCATTAGAACTTTGAAGAATTCAAAGTTTTGCAAAACAGTTAATTTTTAATTTTACCATATCAATAAAAATTCATGTCAAAATAGAATTGCTGACTACTGGGCTGGTGATACCTTCTTAATTTACAGAGGATTTTGTATGATTTATAGATCTTAGATGTGTTCCATATAAATAGGTTTTTAACAACTTTTATTTCAAAATTTTAATCATCTTAAAAATAAATTTCAGTGTTCTTTTCGGAACAGAGGAAAATAAATAATATAAGAGGAAAATAGTTAATAAATAATCATGGAAATAATGTTACAAACAAATTACTTATAAAATGCAGGAAGTTGATATAAATTTGTCAGACAGAACAAAGTTTTGCTGATTTTATGGTAGTGTATATTATTTCCCTTTAATAGTAGCAGATTCGTATTTGTTTTAGAAAAAAATATATCCAAATTAAAATTTCGCTCTAACTTGCTGTTGGAAAACAGACTTAAAAAAACAATGTTTTGAACTATTTATTTATAAAATCTATTTATGATAGAAGATTTTAGACCTTCTAAATCAGTGACTCAAATTAAAGTAAGTCATTCTTTTGTTTAAAATTCATGACAAAGACCTCAACTAACTGGAGCTGGATTAATTGCATTGTAAGTGAACTCACGTGTACAATTCTTGCCAGATTTTTATGAAACTTATAATATAGGTTAACATTAGCAAAGTCTCGGATACGTTTGAAAATCAGTGACGATCAATTATTTTTGTAAGAGTTATGCCACTAGGAAATATTAATTGTATACAAAGTGCATTGTAATTGCTCTCACGCGTACAACTCTTGCCCGATTTTATATCAAACTTAAATCATAGGTTTATATAAGCAATGCCCTTGGATAGATAAAGTATGTGTTTCACAGAGGACCATGTAACTCTGTTCTTTTGTTATTATTATTACTGATAGTTTTATTATTATTTTTATTATTAAACTACATAGATACATATAGATTAATCCATTCATTCATTACGTATATTATTTTATGTCGAATTAAATGCTGAAATTAATTCATTTTAATTGAAGCATATACTTAGATAATATTGTACAAATTATTTTTATTACATTTCTAACAGGCGACTTACTGGTGTTGGCAAAAATGAAAAACGGAGTTTGTGACTGAATACAGTGGATCAAATATATTCCACAGAATTTCAAAATTATCCTAAATAATCATGACCTCGATTTCACAACTTACAGAAGAAGAAAGAAACTTCACCAAATTCGTCTTGCTGAACTTTAAAGTATCACCTGATATTGCCAGACGATTCTTTGACGGAGTAATTCGGCCAACACAATTGGCTAAAATTGTCAATAGTAATATACATGCAATCATCAATTTACAAAAATCAAAACGAATTAATGTGACTCAGTTGGAAATACTAAGAGATGTTCCTGGGACGGTATGGCCATCCTATCTTCCTCCGATGCCCATGGGAACAAAAGGTTAATACTTATAATAGAGTTAGTTGTTCTACAACAATAACTTTTAGTTTCTGAAAGGTCTTTGAAAATGAATTCAACACATTATAAATTTCATGCGTCCGAAGCGATTTTGACTGAGGGAGTAAATTGTGAAATAAAACAGTATGTCATAATGTGTACGGACACCGTCACAAATTTAATGACCGATATGAATGCCGGTGTATCACTAGCGACATGCTTTCACGATCTGTATATTTCTACCGATTGTGTTCTATTCCCGATTGTAACATTTTAACGATTGTGTTCTATTCCCGATTGTAACATTTTAACGATTGTGTTCTATGCCCGATTGTAACATTTTAACCATTGTGTTCTATTCCCGATTGTAAAATGTTAACGATTGTGTTCTATTCCCGATTGTAACATTTTGACTGATTGTTGATTCGGACTGTCGGTGATGCATGCATAGCACTGTTTTTAGAGTTCATGCGATTTACTCACCATTAGATCAATACCTTTAGCTGTCTCTTCTTGCGATTTACGAGATTTAAAGATCGGTAAACTACTGTTGCTTTAATATCCCCCTTAGTATACGATTATGGAGTCGATTAAAGGTCATCACTAGTTTTGTTTCACCCGAAGACCAAATGGTTATATATTTTTGTTATTTTATATAAAATGGTGAACGACTTTGCAATGTTTAAAAAACACGATAAGTTATAAATCGACAGTTTAGAATAATTAGGGCATCAGTTGTGGGAGTCTTAGACATTTATGAAATATCTGCTTACAGAACCAACATGTATGTATCTTTAAGACGCGTATTAGCTTAACTTCCGAAAGAATTCTGGTTTTGGTTCAGAATGTACTCATTCCTTTTTTATTACTTCTCAAAATTAGCGCCAAAGTCGTTTATTGATCAGGCCTCAATTTTCGAAAAAATACTACACAATACTGTTTTAACCCCAAAGTAGACACATGAAGTTATGATACCGTATACTTCAGTGAAGATTGTAGAATTTGATAAATGATACTTATATCAAATAAAGTTTTGGGAAATTGGCGCTACCTCTAAGTCTTTTCATATTTGTTTGCTTTTCTTTTACAGCTACATCTTCCAAGGACTTTGATCTATCACTGATGATATGTTTGCTGCGTAATATCGGAGGTTTATTAACACCCTCCAATGGTTGGGATCACCTTCCACATCCAAACGATATGTTACCAGGAGCTCACTTGGCAACAATGAAGTGGTACCGAAATCAGCTGGCTCATGCAACAGTTACTTCTATGGATACAAATGAATTTACAGACAAATTTATTTGCGTTGAAAAGGTATGTATGATATTTAGAAGCAGAATTCATACAACACAAAGTTCTTAAATTCATTCTCTGATATATTAATTATGGACAGTCACTCAAAAACCCACTTTCACTGAGTGTTTGTATCTCGCATAACCAACTGTACATTAGATTAAGGAAACTACCGAAACTAAAAGGTTTGTTTCATGTTTTGAACTTTTCCTCGTTATTAACAGAAGAATGACATCAACTTTCCAATTGGCCGTTTCAGAATCTAAAGGATCATGGGTAATTTCATTGTTCGTACCCACAAAATGAAAATAACGTAACGTCATTGGTTAAATTTCCATTGTTTATGACATTTTTAACCAATTAGGACGTTTTGGTGTAAACTTTTGAAAATATTACCCAGGATGCATTAGATTCTGAAACGGCGAATCGTCTAGCTATTTTAAGTCCACCATTTTCTACAAAAGAAAATAACTGTACTAAGTCAAAAAATTTGAAAGTTGATATCCATTCGTTTGATGTGTTTGAGCTTTTGATTGTGCCATTTGATTAAGGACTTTCCGTTTCGGAGTTCGGTATTTTTGTTATTTTACCTTTTAGTAGTAACATTGCACTGCTCAATCTTATAGTGTTTTTATATCTCAATTGAACGTTACGCTCATGTGCGTATGCTTTACCGGGTTCATGTGTAGGGATGTGTTTTTCCCGATTGTGACATTTTGACTGAGTGAAGATTTGCAAGGCATGTAGTTATGTATGCAGAGCAAGATTGATTCCCTCCGTTTATGTGCTAACTTGATTTGTCGACTTACTAGTAATCGATTGATGATATTCGAACATCGGTAAATTATAATTGCTTTAAGGATGTACTTAATGTGATCTTAGGTAAAATTAAATAAATCAAGAATTCAAAATTGATATTTTGAGATTGAAAATTATTAGTTAAGGATCAAAATCAGCTAAAAATATTCATGGTGCTCCTTTTCGAGATATTTGATTGATAAAATATGGCGGGAAAAGGCTGACTTGGACTTTTACCTTATATTTACATTAGTATTATTTGGGTCTAATAAAAAAAAAATAAAGAATCTGCTTTAATTTTGTCAAATGACCTTTAATGAGCTATTAAATATTATGTTAAAAGATAAATAGGTGTTATGGAGCAAACATTTTTACCTTGTATCGTAAGGAAAATCACCAAGGAGTCCGAACATTTGACACTTATTTCAAAACCTCACCTAAGTACATCCTTAATCAACAACAAAAGACATAGAGAATGCTTCTCGATTGAGCTGCCATTTCGTTAACAAATAACTTGTCCTCAGTGGCAGCTTTAATTTTCAAATCATCAATATAAAAATATATGGATAATTCAACATGAAAACTAGAAAATGTATAAGGACTGTTTTCAAAATTGTATTAATTGACCTGAAATGAAACAGCAAAAAATTAAAAAAATACAAGATCAACAATTTATAATGTTTGACAATGAAATATTTTGTAGTCTATAATGTTAGATATTGGTCATGTTGAAGATGCAAATATAATGAGGGCTCTTGGACGACGCTTGTTTTAAATATATTGATTTTTTTTTAATAAATACACACCAAAAACACATAAAATGTTTAAAACTGTGTGCCCCTTTTCCTGTTAGCGTATCATTTATTACTTGTATACTCCTTTTAAGGCATTGACGTCCCTGAATAACGGCCAAAAACCACAAGAAGTCACCGATATCTTAAATATTGATCTTGACGGAGAAATGGCAAAAACGGTTGCAAACGCAGAACTGAAGCAGCTCAAAAAGGAATACCTTGATTGTAAAAAAGAAAAGGAACAGATTGAAAGTTATTTTTCCTTTTACAGGAAAGGGAATCTACCCAAAAACATCGCAGGTTTGTGCAATTTAAAATGAACTTCAATTAAACTAGCTTCACTCGTCTCATTTTGAAAATATCTATTTTAATACTGTTCATATTGGTTCATTTACATGTGTACGCTAGTTAATGGCTTCAGTTCCCATATAAGGTTATGTGTAATGATTCTTTTTCAGCATCTCGAGGGTTTCCTGAGTTTTAAAAATATGCTCACTTGTATGGGTTTTTGCAATGGCAATGTCAGTTTGTCTTTGAATAATAAGCCTTACTATCTCTCTGGTATATTACGTTTCTCTATTGATTAGGGTTTGTATATTATAAAATATGGGGGTACATTTTTTCTTCTATAATTTGGATAAATGTAAGAAGCAAGATCAACGATAACAAAAAATTGGTTGAAATATTATTTCTGAATATACAAAAGAAAGATAATGTATTAATTAAAGACGATACCTAAAGACAGAAATTATAAATCTTCAGATAAGTATATAGAAAAAAAGAGGTTTTTTTAATTCTATCTGCAAAAAAACATCAATACAAGACTCTTTTATCTTTACATCGAATCATAAGTTGGATCTACTTAATTTGTTAGTTTCATTTTTTATACGACCGCAAACTTGTTTTGGTCGTAAATTGGTATCACGTTGTCGTCGTCGTCGTCGTCGACGACGTCAGTGTCAGCTTCGTCCGAAGACAGATGGTTTCCGGATAATAACTTGAGTATAAGTAAATAGAAATCAATAAAATTTTAACACAAGGTTTATAACCACTAAAGGAAGGTAGAGATTGATTTTTGGGGTTATGGTCCCAATTTTTTAGGAATAAGGGACCAAACATCCGGCCAAAATAAGCATTTTTGTTGTTTTCAGACAATAACTTGTGTTAAAGTGTATGAATTTCTCTGAAATTATACCACAAGTTTCCATACAACAAAGGGATTGTTGGGATTGACTATGGAGGGTTATGACTCAAAGAATTTAGGAATTAGAGGTAAAACGGGGGGGGGGGGGCGGGGGTCTTAATCAAATTTTTTTTTCTGGTTAAAGGACAATTAAGACAGTTCTTCGGGAGGTAATCAAATCCCACTTTTAAACAACAATCTTAGTTTACCCCCCTTACACTGCTTGTTACTATTAATTAATATAAATTTTGCCCATAACTATGTTTGTCGTTTTAAATTTTAAGACTATTTTTTCTCATATTAGATTTTAGATTTTAAAAGAAAACTTCTTCAAAGTTTTTTGTGGGGGGGGGGGGGTAGTATTCAACAGGATAATGTATTGCAAAAAAGCAAACAAACGGGGTCAATTTTATTTAGGGAGGAGGGGTCAATTTGCAACAGCATAGTTTTTTGCACAAATGCAAAAAAAATTAACATAAATTCATATCATATAACCAATTTTAAAGTTCTTTGACTACAGTTAATCTGTGGCAGAAACCTATTTTCTGTCAAATATTTAATTACAATCCAAATTCAAACCTGTATCAAGCACGAACATTGTGTCCATTTTGGCACCAACTTTTCAGGGTTGACATCTGCGGTCGTATCCAGCTGCGCTCAGCAAAGCAGTTTATTACATTTACTGACAATATATTAATATTTACAGAAACGAATGCAACTTTGCTTGATGCATGGCGAATAGAGGACAACAATTTCTACGAAACAAATGGATCAAAATTAGTTTATGCCAAAGTTAAGGATTTTAGTTGTATTTTGGTGACATCAAATTCAGGATTAGGCAAGACGGCCATCATCCGTCACATCGCATTAAAGCTTCATTCAGAAGGATTTGAAATTGTTCCCGTAGAGTCCCCAGAGGATATTATCAAATACAAAACAAAACAAAATCAAGTTTTTCTGATTGATGATGTGCTTGGAAAATATGGTTTAAGTCTGACACTGTTGGAAAAATGGGAAAGAATAAACGAAAAGCTGACTAGTTGCTTGGGGTCTGAGTTAGGTGCAAATAAATTATTATGTACACTGAGATTACAAATAGCCCTAAACACAAGATTTACGAATGCTTCGACAATTTTAAACCAGGTTATCGTTAATTTAGAGGAAGGGTCTAGTGAACTTTCAAAGGAGGAAAAACGGAAAATATTATTAAAACATCTAAACCGAAGCAACAAAGAGAATGAAATGAAACCAGAAGAAATTGAAATTGTGTGTCAAACAAAATATGCATTTCCACTTCTTTGCAAATTAGTTTCAACTAATGAGGAAAGATTCAGAAACAGAATCACATTCTTTAGACAACCTATATCACTCTTGAATGAGGAACTTAATAAAATGAGTATCGAAAATAAGAGTCTGTATTGCTCATTGGTACTATGTATGTTGTATAATGGTACATTAAGTAGAAGTATATTTGACTTTGACTCACGTGAATGTGATGAGAAAATCTACAAAATAATGCAACATTGCGGGCTTCAAAGAAACACGTCTAAGAAAGAACTTGGGGATAGCGTTCTATGTGCTATAGGATCTTATTTCACCCAGGAGAGTGACAATATCCGGTTTATTCACGATGCTCTGGAAGAGACTGTCGGTCGTCATTTTTGTTTGTTTAATCCAAAAGTAATGTTTTCAGAGTGTGATCTCTTGTTTATTAGAGATCGAGTTCGAGTTCGTTCCGATATAAATGGAAATGAACAGGATGAATATATTGTGATTATTCAGGAAGATGAGCTGGATAAGGATCATCTTAGACCATTATATGATAGGTTGTTTAAAGAATTGAAAAGTGGGAGATTTTCAAGTCTGTTGATGAGCCACCTTTTTAAGAATAGAAACTTCATCCGTATATTTGGAACTATTATTGACAATAATGGAAGGATGCTTGTACATACTTTGTTGATAAAGGTATGTTCCGAGAGGTTACAAAGAGACCAATCAATCTTCGAGAAGGCTATAGAGTTTTTATCCAGTAATAGGGACCAGTCAGCTGTAGGAAGAAAGGTAAAAGATATATTTTTATCCAACAAAGAATTTCAAGATAACAGTGATGCAATTAGTCGAGTTGTAGAGGCAAAATGGTCCAGAAGTACACTCATGTACTGGATTGTAGCCTTTGGCTGTTATGAGTTCTTTCATTATGTATGGAACAAGATTACTACTATAGAACGTAAATGGTTACTGACTAGAGATATTTTATACCAACCCTCAGTAAAGTCATTCTTTCCCCTGGCTGTTCTAGGCGGTAGCATAGCTATTGTTACGGAATTAATTTCTTCAGGTGCCGATGTTAACTGCTTTTCCGAAATTTGGGAAACATCCTTATATATAGCAGTTAGCACGAGTCAATATGATATGGCTCACTTACTGATGAGAAATGGGGCAAAGGTAAACCTGAGAGCATGGTGCGCGATGAAGACCCCAATTCTGGTCACAGGAAGCAAAGTCAAATTGACTAGTTTACTGCTTCAATATGATTTAAACCAGACCGAACTTCATATTGCAGTCCGACAAAACGACTTAAAAAAGTTGAGATCAAATATAACATCAGAGAATATCAATTCTAGAACAAAGAGTGGATGGACAGTTCTCCATTATGCTGTAATATTAAATAATTTAGAAGCTGTGAGGACTTTATTCCAGGAAGTATTTTCCCAAAATGGGGATTCAAATTTGGACTCCGTTCAAGATGCACAAGGAGACATGATGTACAGAAGGCCGAAACCAAAAGTAAGCATTGTTGACAGTAACGGACTTACTGCTGTCCATTTAGCAGTTGCACACAATTATACCAAAATACTTTCTCTTCTGCTTCGTAATGGAGGTAAGGTTAGGGTTCATGATGATTTCGATAGAACCCCTTTACATTACACGAAGAGTGATTGTGCAATAAAATATTTGCTTTCACATAGCTGTCAGAATAATTACTTTGGTAATTGTCGAAGCGCAGAAGAGGGGAATGGGTATACCAGAAACGCTCGGTCAGCTTTTAGGACCGTATGGTCTAATATTTCTCAACACACTGCTCTTGGAGGTGTATGTCGTAACTTTGTAAACATGCCAGACAAGGAGGGCAATACACCCTTACATTCTGTTATAAAGAGATCCCTCTCAGAAAAGGTGAAACGTGATTGTATAAAAACATTGCTGCATAATGGGGCTGATCCTTATTTATGTAATGAAAGTGGCCTTTCAGTATTTGAGATTATCGATTGCAGTTCTGAAGCTACCAAATATATAAACTACAGTGAAACGTATAGAAAATTAATCGAGAAGACTCATGCAGTATTTGCTTTAGCCATGTTAACCTTAATTGCATTGACTATTGCCATTCCATTATACGTTTCCATTTTCATTAGTCAAGAAAGTCAAAATTCAGTTTATTGTATTGGGCAAGTCGCAGAATCTGGCGCTATTATCTTGGAACCAACGAAGTTAAGCAAATATGTGATATGGCTCTCTATTGTACTTTTTTTGTCATTATCAATCACGTTCAAAACCAATTTTTCGGTTTCCTTTAAGCGCATTTTTCGAATTTTTGTATTAATAGGATGTGGCGTTTTAATATATCAAGGTGAAATATTTTACATACATTTTATATATAAGTTTATGTATTTTGCTATTTATATTGTTATTAGATTAATCCTATTGATACATGTAGCGTCGTATGTATTTACTCTATCATATATGCATATCCCTTCTTGGGCAGGAATAACTGGTATCGGAATTTTACTTTTCATGATTATTATAGTTTTTGATCTTTTAGTATATGTCACATATACTGCTATTGTAATTCCTAGCGAATCTCTTAGCTACAGTCAGTCATCTACCATCCCCGAAATGAATATATTAAAAATAACATCATCAAATTGTATAGAATTTAGTTTGGAAAATATCACATGTATGAGTCAAGCATATAATAATACTTACCAAAATGGTGTCGATTTCTCTGTACAGTGCCATACTGATCCAAATATTACAAGTTATAAAGGTACACTTGCAGCAGAATTAGGATATACAGACTGGCAAGAAATAGGCTTTGTTTTCGTATTTTGTCTGAATTTTTATTTACATGCAATATTAACTTATTGTTTTCTAAACTGTATATTCATTTTTGTTCAGAAAACATTTAAAAGGATTTTCAAAAAACCAGTATTATTTTTAAATGGAGTGGCAATATGTAGTCACTTTAATTTATCTTTTTTCATTGCAGGTTGGATATATTTTTACATGAATATGTAGTGAATTTTAGTTCTCATTTAGACAATTTATGTTTCAATATTATTTGAAATAGTGGCAAATAAATAAATGATTAAAAGATTATTTATAAGCCGCGCTAATAAATCAGTCTATGAATAAACAGGAGTAATTAGTTATTAAAGGTACCAGAATTATAATTTAGAACGCCAGACGCGCGTTTCGTCTACATAAGACTCATCAGTGACGCTCAGATAAAAAAGTTATAAAAACAAACAAGTACAAAGTTGAAGAGCATTGAGGAACCAAAATTCCAAAAAGTTGTGCCAAATACGGCTAAGGTAATCTATTCCTGGGATAAGAAAATCCTTAGAGAAAGATCTGGAAAAAAGGCTGATTTGATCTATTAATAAAACGGGTTACATTATAATCGACCGAATACCATACCACTCGGGACTTTTATTTGTTTTTGTTCTAACGACACTGGTGAGTCTTTTGAAGACGAAACACGCGTCTGGCGTACATAATTTGAATACTGGTACAGTTCTAATGATGAATGTGTCTTATCGAAATGACAATACTCTACACAGGAGAGCCTTGGTGTAGAGGTTAGTGCATAGGACTACTTACACAAAGTTACCTGGTTCGATCCCCGCTCCGGGGAGAAATTTTCAGGGACTGAATGCTCGACTCTCCCTTGACACCATTTGCTAGTATGGTCTGGATAATCGATGATAATTCGTCGGAAGGGTACGATAAATGACTGACCCATTTTAAGAGAGACCCATATCTCTGGCACGTAAAAGACACCCTTGTTAATTTCGAAAAATAGCAGACTCATTCCTCTACAATACAGCACTCGCACCCGCAAAGTGGAAGGGATTAATATAAGTTGACATAACTTGTTTCTCAATCTACTATAAATAAATGTTAAAAAAACCCAATAATTCTATTTCTCTTTGTATCATTCCATCTAAGTACGAGTTATAAATAAAAAACTAAACTATTTTATTTAATAATATCATTGCAAATGAAATAAAAAATCATTTTCACAGTTTGTTTGGTTCAATTTTGTCAAAAATGCTATGAAACATAAATGAAGTCACGTTAATCAATATACATGTATATGAGGGGTTATTTGACATGTAATGCAAATTGTACGCACAATTTTCAACTTATGCATAGGTAACGTGATTCGCCCAAAACATACCAATTACTTTTTCTTGTAACCATTTCTATTTTATTTGCGTACATAATTCTGCATATATTATTTTATAATCATGTTGCATTTATCGCTATTTACGATTAAAGTTAGAATAATAAAGTTAGCGCCGTTTTATTCACCATGGTGTTTTCTGAATTAATGTTGCACTCTTATTTTTAAGGAAACAATGCTAATTGAAAATAATGGAGAGAACGCGCATATAGGTGTAATACCACCAAATCATGGTACGTCACATCCGGTTGTATACGAAAATAGGTTGAAAAAAAATATTCCCTTGAATTTGACAGTTGTAGGTAATTAGTCCTACATTTTATTGCAGTAAAACATTTCTGTGTCATAAACATATATCTTTGGTATTTCAAAGCACCATTTTTTTTTTATTTGGGATTCCTATAGAATATTTTATAATCTTGAGGTTAAATGGGGACTAAACCTTGTACACAGATAAAATAAGGGGAAAAATTTGATTGGTTAACTTCCAGTGATGGTTATTTTCTTATATGCAATGAAATGTTATGAGAAATTTTTTCTATAGTACTGCACAGGATAAAACTTTACTCATGCCAAGTATTTCTTTATTTGAATCAAAAATAAATTTTGCACAATTTTTTGAAAAGTGCAAATTTAACAAAGACTAATAGGGGAAATCAATGGTGGTATTACACCTATAGTATGGTTACGATCTATCTAGCAACTTGTGAAAGCCGTACCTACATGTTTAGGTTAACTTGCACAAAATTAGTACATACACAATTGTGAAATAAAATAGTTTTTGAAATAGATTTGTTCCTTCGTGAGTTATATAGCTCCAATTTGTTATTTATTTTTAGAAGAAAATTCACATGTCACCGCCATGATTTTAAACATATTGTTAAATGATATCTTAGTGTATTTTTATATTATACCATTGTACCATTATATGTAACTTATACATGTATTTGCAATTGTGTATACAATTAACGATATTAAAACTTGAACAAAGATAAGTTATAGTTATATAGTGAAGGATATGAGTTTCTGAGTAAGAATCCACGATGGCAGAAATATCTATTGTTATGAATAACAATGGATTGGGCTATCGGGATGTACATTTAGAAGCAGAGGTTCAGAAACCCTGCTCGTCCCACTCTGTGGTCAAAATCAATTGTTATTTGTAAGAATAGATCTATTCAATTTACACTTAATCAGAAATAGAACCTATTAAGAATAACAATAGTACTGGGATGTATAAAAAAGCTCGCTACTTACAGATTTATGCAAATCATCGTGGAATTTTGCGCAGGAATTAAAGATGTAAGAACTTTAATAGAAAAAAGTTTTAAGGTACAAATAAAGTCAACAGTACTATACTGCTGTTCAATACCCAGGCTAAGATATCGATAAGATCTACAAAAAACAGTTGAGAAATGCAGAGTTGTAAACATAAAATTCTGAATTATGGAAATACTGCAAAAAGGTGCAAATATTTGTAAAACTTTAATTAAGATTGTCTCTTAGAATAAAACAAAGTATACAGAACTGAAAAAAAAGTAATATATTGAGGGGTTCACTAAACAAACATTGCAGAGTTGGACAACTATTGAGTGTGTACTATAAAGAAAACGTCCTGTAAAATACACATGGGAAGAAAAACTGCAAATATGCAGAATTGAGCACAAATATATTTAAAGAAAATTCGAAAGGAAAAGTGCAGATCACCGCAACTAATTAAAAAACAGTGCACTGAATCTCACGTTATAAAACATGCACAAAAAATGTCCAAGGGTATATAGGAACAACTATAGATAGCTGCGTGTAGAAGTTAACCGATATACGTCACCGAGCGGCCTCATTTTCAAACTCCAGTTGCCTCCATTGATATCTGGATAAGATCTTGTTGTCAGTTACAGTTACTGTACATTATGACTATTGGTCAACAATTTGTTCATGCTTGAATTGATTAGGAGGAGTATTTGTCAGTCTAAGATTTGGCATATCACATTTCCATGCTTAAGTGGTCAGGTTTGGTAAGAATTGAGATGTCACTGTGCATATAACGGGTCGAAAATATTTGGTATTATTTGGAGAGAACAGATATGATTTTCAATTCACAACAAACATCACTGCACACACATGAAAAAAGCAAAGGCACAGCGCTTTTATTGCCATATACAAGAATTGTTGATAGTTTTAAACTCAAATCAGGAATTTAAATTCTTTTCAAATCTCACTTACTTATCGAATGTCCAATTTGCAAAATAAAACAATTCTAGGGATTGTCGATAGATGTCACGATGGTCTAAAAAAAAATCCGAATTCCGAGGAAAATTCTAAGCGGAAGGTTTCAAGGCAAATGGCAAAATCAAAAATTGAAACACACCAAACGAACGGACAACAACTTTCCTATTCCTGACTTGTTACAGGCGTTTTCTTATTTAGATGGTGGATTTAACCTGGTGTGATAGATAGCTAAACCTCTCACTTGTAAAACAGTCGCCAACAAATCCGTTATATTGAAAAAAAATGTTTGAACAAAAACAAACAGACATAATAGGTAAAAATTTCAAAAATAGGGGTACAGCAGTCAACATTGTGTTATAATGCAAAACCCTATTAAAACAAACAAATGTGTCAACAAAGAAAAAAAAAAGACGGGAAGTACAAGATCGAAGCCACGTCAAATGGACACTACCAAAAAAAACTAAACAGTAAAAGCCATGATTTACAAAGACAAATAAAAGAATACTATAACACATTATTAAGATGATAAACAACGCCTGTACATAAAATCTATACTACAAGACCATCGTGTATTATTTGTGAAGTTGATACGGAATATTTATCAAAAAGGTCTTGGTATCATCCAACGACCTTTTTAATTTATTATTTAATGGCAATCATTAACATGCTATCATTGATTAAATGGTGTTTACTAAATGTACTCTCTGGTGAATGTTTCGTGTATTTTCATGACGAAAACAGTGAATACATTAGGTAGGTCCTGTAATAGAAGTCTTCCAGGATGAAGGTCGGGGACATTTGGACTGCCACTGATAAAATGAGGGCATATTGCATAAGGACAAACATTATGTTTTGAAATGGCTACATATAGACCCCTCGAAGAGTTGTTGCAAGGTTTCTTAACATTAATAGAGCGTGTCTCTCTCACTACACGAGGCATCAAATTTAACATCCACATTCTGACTAGATAGACATTACTAATTTATATATACATCCAGAACAGATAAAGGGACGCCGTACTTTGGCAAGTATTTTAATACCCGTCGGAAGAGGACCAACGTGGCCATATTCATATTTCCAGTCACCCTTTGCGACTAACATATCAGGGTTAATTAAGGCTTTGAAAAGATGACGCTGTTCAAATGTATTTTGAATGAACCATACACCTTCCTGTCCAATGGTTGAAACTTTTGGTAACAGTGGGAAAGAAATGAAAGAATTATAATTGTGTTTTGCAAAGGTGAGTATTAATTGTTACAGCTTGATGAATATAGTGGTTATCTAACAAAGACTAGACGGGGTTTTGAGTTCTAAGATTAGAGTGCTTTACAAAGTGTTGTAGAAAGATTACAAATATTATAAGCTGTCATCCAGTAAGAGAGATGTGTGCCACCATAAACTCATTGAAGTTCATATCAAATAAATTGCCTTTGAAATGCCTTCTTGGGAAAAACATCATGGGTGGTACACTATTCCCAATGGCGTTTACAGATCCCCGTACTGTAACAAGACAAACTCGGAATCCTTTTACCAGATGTAATACCTCCGACATGTTTATCTCCTTTAGATAAGCTAGTTTATGGCGGCTTTTTTGTACAGTGAATACGCCTATTGCTTCTACATTCCATGATTTATCAGAAGCACTGTATCGTTCCACGTATGGTTGAAATTAGTTGCCCTGGTCAGCTAAATGTATCTGCGCATAAAAAGGTAAAACCAATCTCACTCATGGGCAATTATACTCAGTCCATGACTGCGACAATTTTAAACTTTCCTGTACATTAATATGCTAGTCGATTAATATATTTGTACTTCTTAAAATAGCAAATACCTTCAAGTGCTTTCAAATGAATTGTTGACAGATTATTTTAACCCATTGTCAGATTTGTTCCATATTGAAAAAGTGCTATTTATATAAATAAAAAGTCATTCGAATGTTATGCACAAACAGCCAAGAGATGGACAAGACAGTCTGAGTGATTCCTATATCTGCATTTTGCGGAACATAAAGATAACGTGGAAAACTGTATTTGCTGCCCCTATTGAAGATTTTTTTAATATTGTATTATAAAAAGTATTCAGCAAAATTCTCATTGATAGATAATACGCAAATTGTATATTTTACGATTTTCTTTTTTTCTCAGAAGTTACAAAAAGCTGATAAGAAACCTGCATTGTACGGATAGTAAATGTTCAGTGATTTTTTTGTGGAAACTCCATTTTCGAGAAGAATAAAAATATTATACTGTTTTGTTTATTGTAATTGTAGAATTAGATGATTATGTTATAGTTGTGGTTGATGCATTCTGATACTTCTGGTGGACACTCAATGTGGAAAAGGAATAGCAAAATTTGTACTTGTTTTTTATCCCCCATTTATGGGCATTATGTTTTCTGGTCTGTGCGTCCGTTCGTCCGTCCGTTCGTCAATCCCGCTTCATGTTAAAGTTTTTGGTCGAGGAGGTTTTTGAAGTTGAAGTCCAATCAACTTGAAACTTAGTAAACATGTTCCCTCTGATATGATCTTTCTGATTTTAATGCCAAATTAGAGATTTTGTCCCATTTCAAGGTCCAGTGAACATAGAAAATGTTAGTGCGCATGGGGCATCCGTGTATTTGGGACCCATTCTTGTTAAAGTATATTTTAAGGCATATGTGTAACTCCTTAAAGGCTTTTCGATTTATTGTTTGCTCTATCTTGTTCTATCTGTGTACTTTATCCTGTACTATTCTTCTGGATCATGAGTTTTCCATCTCCAAAAATCTGTCTTAAAATATTTATATCACGTCCGTACTTTTTTTTACATATTTTCAATATAATGCACGTTACTTCTCAACAAACTGGTTAGTTTAAAATAGATAAGTCACCAAGGACACTTGACTGTTTTAAACTGATGAAATATAATCAACAGGGAAGATATGCAGTGTTACTTGAAGCTTTATTACTTATTTGTTACATTTATATGAAATATAAAACTGAGGTGTTCCCTGTAAAAACAGCGGTTGTTATATATAGCATATCAGGATATTATATCAGTAAATGACCAACAGTTTCTAACTTAGATTTAAAAATCCCCAATTCTGATTTATCTAGGTTAATATCTTTCATTAAACGGCACACAGACAGGCACGCAAAAAATATATATAAACTTCATGTTACCAGATATCTCGTAATGAAATATCATCTTTTTCGCAACTGTGTTATAATTAAGAATGTCACTGAAAAGACTCCTTAAATACACACATCAGGTTTAACAATATGTATACCAGACACTTGTTTTGTCTTCAAAAGACTCGGCATTGACGCTCAAAAAAAATATATGTATTACAAGGCCACACAAATTACGATATGTTGAAGAGAATTGAGGAACAAAAACATCCGGAAAGGTTGCCAAATACACCTACGGTAATCTATGTTTGCTCAAGGGTGGTGGATCCTCATATTTCAAAAAATTCAAATCCGTTAATTGATAAGTATGACCATAGTAATACCAATGATAATGTATGTCAACATGCACAGAATGTTCCATTCATTTACATGATGTTCTTAGCAGGATTGTATATAACCCAATGTATTTAAACAAAATTACACTGTCTATTAAAACTTGTCAGGTACTTTTAAGTTTGTTCGACAAAAGAGTCTATTTGCGAAAAATTAAATACATATATCACTGGAGTGTTTTGCACACTTAAGCATTGACCAATGAGGACTCAACTCTCCCCAAATCGTCTTTCTAATCCTTCAAATAATACATCTACTGCATTTGATACACAACATACTATACATACAGTTGTTGTCCATTCGTTTGATGTGTTTGAGCTTTTGATTTTGCTATTTGATTAAGGACTTTTCGATTTGAATTTTCCTCAGTATTTTTGTGATTTTACTTTTGAATAAAAAGAAGAAGTTATGGTATGATTGTCTATGCAGCAAATTTCAACTATTGCTGACTATACTATTTAGACTGTATGGCCATTTTCAATTAATATATTCTACGTGAAATTTCTCGAGCTCAGTTATAATGTAACAAACCTTTGAATGTATGATCTGCGTCTTTGCACCTTGATCCCGCAACGATACACTGAGTTTTACCTGTGGGTTTTGTTGCATGTGTGTTTGTTTGTTCCACGGTGGCTAGGGGTATAAGTGGAGGGTTGTGATCGCCCGCAACATGCTTGACCCATTTGCGTGTTAGCATCTGTCCCAGGTTAGAAACCTCTAGTCTTTGTAAGTTTTGTGGTTTTTTTTATAATTTTGGTTCATTTGTATGTGTCATGGTGTAGTATGGCGTAAATTTCGCTGAACAAATACACGTTCTTGTTTAGGAGCCAGCTGAAGCCAGTTTTCGGATGCAGGATTTTCTCGCTGTGTAACATACCCATTGGTGGCCTTGGGCTGTGTTCTGCTCTTTGGTCAGGTTGTTCCATTTTCACTTCTATCTATGTTTCGGTTGTGTCATTCTTTCTCCTTGGTTTTGATTGTTATTGTCTTTCTGAGAGGTGATTTGTTATAGTTAATATTTATTTATCCAGCTGTTGGAATAGTCACTTCCGGTGTTAATATCTATACCAAAGGCTTTGGAGTTTTTCCAATGAATATCATTTGATATAGAATTGCTGTCAGAAAAAAATATCATTCTTTCGTTCTTTCGTTCATCCATTCATTTGTTAGTTCGTTCATTTGTTCCGTTCGGTTCGCTTGGTTCGTTCTTTCGCTCGTTTCGTTAATTTTTTTTCTTTCGTTCTGTCTTTTTTGCGTTCGTTCGTTCATAAAAGAGGGACGAAAGATACCAAAGGGACAGTCAAACTCATAAATCTAAAACAAACTGACAACGCCATGGCTAAAAATGAAAAAGACAAACAGAAAAACAATACTAGTAGTACACATGACACAACATAGAAAACTAAAGAATAAACAACACGAACCCCACCAAAAACTAGGGGTGATCTCAGGTGCTCCGGAAGGGTAAGCAGATCCTGCTCCACATGTGGCACCCGTCGTGTTGCTTATGTGATTACAAATCCGGTAAATTGTCTAATTCGGTAGGTCACATTCATGAAAGGGAAGGGGATTGTAGTTACGACGTAAGGAACATATCCGATATCATTTGTGAAACGGTTATTCCATAACGGTCAACCAACTCGTGATGGCGTCCGTAAAATTTACGAAGGGATGATTTCAACTTCACCATTTAATAGCTTCCTTGTGAGCAGTTACCCTCTATCAAGAAAATTATGATAGGAAATGCAAGCACGGAAGTATCGTATCAATTGGAAGATATCTACCCCGTATGCGGGTGCTGCTGGAATGTTGCTACTTAGAAATGGAAAGTTCACAATTGGAAAGCTGAAATCATCTCTTTTGTCGTAAAGTTTTGTTTTCAACCGACCCTCATTGTCAATTTCTAGATGTAAGTCAAGATATGAAGCCGACTTAACT